>NW_026923046.1:10000-20592 GCF_032062105.1 Saccostrea cuccullata
ACAAACTTCGCATATTAATCAAAGGTGTTCTTGAAAAGAAGAATTTTAAAGATGTGTTTCCTTTTATTCCTAAATAAAACTTTGATAATTGTTCACTAGAAATTTTAGGGCCCCCCGTATTGCGATATTCTTAACTGTATTGCGATACGTACTGCAATATTTTTAATTAAGAAATAAGGTATCATTTTTTGAGTTTTATTGAGATGTAAAATGATCAAATCCCATTTGAATGTACAAACTTGATACCTTATTACTTATATTTACATTTGTGACTTATTCATACTTAATATTTGCCTGATTGTTACTTTTTTGAAATTTACATATATTTGACATGTATTAATCACCCTCGACCCTTTATGACGTCACAGAGAAATTACGTACGTTTAGAACGCTTCTATGACCTCTTGACCCCAAACCTGTATTTCTATAAAAACGCTTGCAGTAGTGTTATGTAAAGGAAAACATTTGCAAATGTAAATATTGTAATTTAAATGGCTATTTAAACCATGATCATTTAGAAAATGATTGGTTTGTTTTGTGTATGTGTAAAATGGTTTTAATATTTGAATTTTCATATGGATGGCAATATAAAGGGGCTTTTCTGATCAAAATTTGTCCGTCGTCTGTCGTTGAAACTTTTCACATTTTCATCTTCTTCTCAAGAACCACTGGGGATTTCAACCAAACTTGGCACATGATTCAATTTGTACATAAACTTGAATCTACACCTCCATGAGAATATTTCCATAGGAATTAATCATGCTCTTGGTGTTCAAGTTTGTTGAAAAATCATGAAAAAATGGCCGACCCAAATTTTACATAGGAATATATAGGAATCTTTAAATCTCCAGAACCACTGGGCCAGGAAAGATGAAATGTGTAGTTTCTGACCCCCGGGGCAAGGGTTGGGCCAAAATGGCCGACCCTTGTTTAACATAGGAATATATTTAGGAAAAATCTTTAAAAATCTTCCCTAAATAAAACTTTGATCCCTAGTTTTGCATGATATATGGAAACCTTTCAAACCCTTTTCAAGCAAAGCTGATATTTATATGGTGATGATTCTAGTTTGTTCAAAAAACTAGAAATATGTCGATGTATAGGTGATGTCCTTGTTGCCCATATCTAAGGACATGAATGTCCCGCCAGATGTGTATTACTAATGGTACATTAAACAAGAGGCCCATGGGCCACATCGCTCACCTGAGTACTGTAGCTAAGAAAAAGTAGAAATTGGTTTATTATTGAAAAGTTAAAATCCAAAAGTAATCCCATGATCAATCATGGATTTGCTTTTCTTCAAAGAATTTTTCCATATATTTCTATGTAAAACTTTGGTCGGCCATTTTGGCCCCGCCCTACCCCCTGGGGTCATGATTTGAACAAATTTGAATCTACACTACCTGAAGATGCTTCCATATAAATATGATGAATTATGGATTTGTCATTCTTGAGAAGAAGATTTTTAAAGAATTTTCCCATAAATTTCTATGTAAAACTTTGGTCGGCCATTTTGGCCCTGCCCTACCCCCGGGGGTCATGATTTGAACAAACTTGAATCTACACTATCTGAGGATGTTACCCCATAAGTTTCATCTTTCCTGGCACAGTGGTTCTTGAGAAGAAGATTTTTAAAGAATTTTCCAATATATTTCTATGTAAAACTTTGGTCCGCCATTTTGGCCCTGCCCTACCCCGGGGGTCATGATTTGAACAAATTTGAATCTACACTACCTGAGGATGTTAACCCATAAGTTTCATCTTTCCTGGCACAGTGGTTCTTGAGAAGAAGATTTTTAAAACATGCCACCAAATTTTCATTAATTCCCAATTATCTCCCCTTGAATGAGGGCGTGGCCCTTCATTTGAACAAAATTGAATCCCCTTCACCCAAGGATGCTTTGTGGCAAGTTTGGTTGAAATGGGCCCAGTGGTTCTTGAGAAGAAGTCGAAATGTGAAAAGTTTACAGACAGACAGACGGACAGACAGACGGACGCCGGACAAAATGTGATCAGAAAAGCTCACTTGAGCCTTCGGCTCAGGTGAGCTAAAAACTAAAAACTAAAATTTGTATTAGTGTATAAAGTTTGATGAAAATATCTTAAACAGTTTTTTTCAGAATTGAAACTAAAATATAAATAAATTGGATATAGATAATAAATTCTCATCAAATTATGTATAAGTGCATGTTAAACATAAAAATGTCTTAAATTATTTCTTAAAAACTAAGCAAAATACAAATTAAAGAGGAGGGAGGTCAAGGTAACAGGAATGTGCAAGATGAAGTTTTTGATGCAGCTGAATAGCTCTCACTATAATACATATCAGCATATTATGTTTGATAAAAATATCTTGAATGATTTAATGAAACTGAGCTTAACACTTTGTTTTAAGAAAAGAGAGGTCAAAGGAAAGGTTGTGGTCAAAATGTTGTTCTAGCTGAAAAGCTTACATCAGTGTGAATTTACTATTAGCATATGAAGTTTGATAAAAAATATAATTAATGGTTTATCTAAAACTTAGATAAACACATATTTTAAAAAGTGAGGTCAAGGTCCAAAGAAAATTCAAGGTCAAAATAAGTTAATGCAATAATAGCTCTCATCAGTATGTATTAGCATATGAAGTTTGATAAATATATCTTGAACTGTTTATTCAAAACTGATCTAGTCTAAGACATTAATTTTAGAAAAGTGAGGTCAAGATCACAGGAAATGTCAAGGTAAAAAGAGTGAAGCATTGTAAAGCTTACATCAGTACGTATCATCATGTGAAGTTTCATTACACAACTTGAATCATTATGGTTTCTTTAAAATAAAGCTAAACACTAATTTTAAGAAAAGTTAAGTGAAGGTCAAAGGAAAGTAAAGGTCAAAAAATATTGCCGCAGTTGGATAGTTTACATCAGTATATGCATCAACATATGAACTTTGATAAAAATATCTAGAAAGTAATTTCTTTGAGCTCGATGGAAAGACAGATGGAAGGGTGGAGGACGGACATGACAAAAACTAATACATGTATTCCTAATCATGGCGTAGCATAAAAAACTTGAATCTACATTATATGAGGATGTTTCCATATCAAGATTATACATGCAAATTCAAAGAATTGTGGTCCTCTGCTTTCTGTGTTTAAGTGAATGGGATGCCATAATTTATGGCAGATTGTGTATCAAATATGCACCCCTATCATATGTCACTTTATGAAAATTAGGTCAAAGGGGGGAAATCATCGCATTCTCGAAATATTTTGTTGCAGGTTAAGTACATGTCAAATATGAAAGTCCCATCTCTTTTCAATCAAAAGTTATATATATATAAATATATAATATAATATTTTTGAAAAGTAGGTTAAACTTCTAGGTCAAGATCACAGAGTCAAAAGTCATGATATATTTAGAAAAGTTTTTTCACATGTAATATACATGTATAATTTAAATGCCATATCTTTTCTCTTTCAAAATGATTAATTTAAAATGTTATTTTTTGGAAAGTAGGTAAAATTTTAAGGTCAAGGTCTCACTTGGGTTAAAAAATCATAGTACATTTAGAAAGTTTTGTGGTAATGTACATGTGAAATATGAAAGCCCTATCTCATATTATTCAAAAGTTATGATCAAGGTTAAATTTATTGTGACAGATGCACATACTGTCAAAGATGGCCAGACTGACAGACAAATAAGATTTAATGTTCCCTCCCTTTCCCCCAAAACGGGGGACAATAATGCCCTTGCTGTTCTTGAGAAGAAGATTTATGATGGAAAAAATCCCCTGCATATTTCTTAATGCAAATCAATATTGTGTTTTTATGTCATTTAATTGTTTGTTTGTTGTTAAACATCCCTCTCAGGAATTTTTCACTCAAATGGAGACACCACCACTTGAAAAATAATGAGGACAAGTCAGATTTGAGGTCAACATTCATTTTAGGAGTTTTCAACCATTAAGACGTAAAGAGACAGGAACTCGATCCTTCCCCTCACCCCATCCCAGACCCCTGTTTATTCATGACATGTATGCAAACTACTGCTTGTTTTACATTTTTAAAAAAATATGTTAATAGCCTATATACAAATACTTTAATGTGGTCCATCTCTTTGAATGATTTTCATTTATAATTCTAGGAGGATAGGTTGATGAATGAAATGTCAAGCAATCTTATCATTGATGCACTTTTATTTAATTTAATGCAGTCATATTGTGAACATCATTAGGAGAGTGGGGATGACCTCCAGGGGGTTCAAAACCTTTATACCATTAAATTTACATAACATAATAACACAAAAAGCGCAGAATTATGTATGGTCAATGGAAAAAGTTTCCTACTATTTAGGAGTCACATGATCATTTGCCATTACTGTTTACAGGGACTGGAAGTGTATTTTGAGACCCCCCCCCCCCCAAATTTGCAGGACTATAATATAAAAAAGACTTTGGATGCCCTCCACCCTAGAAAACAGACACCACCATAACTTTTATTTGCTTCTCAGGAAATTCTGGTCTGGAAATCCCCCCTCCCTCCCAGAAAAAAAAAATTCTGTATCTTGTAACTGAATGTAACATCGATAACGGGCGATAACTCTTAAGAATGTGAAATTCGTCTTATTGCAGCATCGGATGACCTTTGATCCTTTAAACTTTAACCTAACCAGTTGCATTTCAGACTATTTCACCCAAATCTATACCAAAAACGTGTACTTACCGACTGCCATAGCTCCAACTTCATGAAATATAATCCAATTAAAACACAAAATAATTCCTACTGACATACATGCAATGATGTGTACACAACACTAGGCCTAGTACTGCACGTGCAGTGCTATCTAAAAATGATCATGGTAAAACTAGTACTTAAGTTGGGTACGTGACGCAAGCCCAATGTGATGCAGGTCTTCAGATACATTTACAGTATAAGAACAAATTTAAAATTATTATTTACGAAAGATGTTTTATCTTAACTTTGCCATCTAGGCCTATTTCCAAAAACAGGAAAATAGGGTGTGTTTGTGTGTGTGTGTGTTGATGGGAGAGGGGTGGGGGTTGACTAAATTGATTGGGTATACAATACTATACATGGTATATGGCAGCTTTCAAGGTGTTTCTGCCTAATCAAATATAAAAAAGTTTGTACATTTTAAAAAAAAATCATCAAAAACGCTTTACACTAATTTGAATAATATTTGTTGTTGATCTATATGAGAAAATAGATTTAAAAAGTTCCAATTATGGGCCAAAAATTTACCCCTCCCCCCCCCCCCCCCTTGTTTCAAACCTAATTTACATCATTAATTGAATTCTGTTGTTTAATTTCAGACTGGTAATGAATTACGAATATGAAATACATGTACCTATAAGATCGAGGCCCATGGGTCACATGTTCACTTGAGAATATTATGTTCAATTTGATGAATACATGGAGGCCCTATTATGTGAATTATTGAATTATATTGACTTTTTCCTTGGTAAAGCCCAATTTTAGAGGAGTGTGCATTTAGAGGCAAACTAAATCAAAGTCAGGTACCTGGAGTTTACAGAATACATATTAAAACTAACATTGTGTGTAACTATAATATTAAGTTGTTTTTTTTTTGGGTTTTTTTTGCAGATCAAAAACTTTATGGCATAAGTGGTGGCCTAGAAAACTTAGATGACGAGAATAGGAGATTGGAAAAAGAGTTAGAAAGTCTGGAACAAGAAATCCTAGAGTCTCAGGTAAAGTTATGATTTACAGGACAGTATTGTATTCTGATGCAACTTGGTCGTTTATATAACTATTCATTATAAAACGATTTATATTGTAAAATATGTTTAAATTGTGCATTTATGTATGTTGCCTTTTAGGGGCCTTAATTGGTCAATAAAATCTTGTATTTTGTACTCTCTCAAATAATGATTAGATACAGAATATTAATTGCAGTGCAAAAATCTGTTATTGCAGGAAAAACTCAAGAGAATGCGAGAAGAGGAGGTCAATTCTAAAGAAAACGATGAGAAGATGGTCAAATACCTGAATGAACTGGACGATTACGTAGAGAGCCAGGAAAAGAACATACAGAGTTTGGATGAAGAGTTGGAAACTCTTGGTATTGACATCTCCTCTTTTCCTACATATTTTAGATATTTTTTCAGCTGTTAAGTACAATTTTCTAAAGAAAATTTTTATTTAATAGTTGAATTTTACTCACTATTCTTTTGTTTAAAATGCGAGAAATACACAATGATAACTCTTTTTTGTAGTTGCTGATTTAAATAGTATTAAAGCCAAAAACCAAGAGAAGCAGTTGATCTTTGAGTCCCAGGAATTCAGCCCCGAAGACATTGAACGAATTAAGATCAACAGGAAGGATATGTTACGTCAGATTGACGACGCGGAGGCTCGAGTGTCCAGTATTGACCAGGAGGTCTGGTCAGAGGAGATGAAGGCCTCCAAAATGCTAGAAATGGTCAGTTGCTGCATGATCTTAAATAAGGTCACAGTATGGGATAATTATTTTTGTGGAATTTGGGGAGATTAAATAATTTCTGAGCGGTTTATAAGTAAAAGAGCTTCCCTATGTCTGTAGGCTCTGAGAACTTTTAGATGATGTGTTTAACTTTAAAAAGATGTAAATTTCTTCTTAAAGTCCCAATTTTATGTTGAGTCCCCCCCCCCCCCCCCCCCCCCCAAATCTATCTTATTCAAGATGAATACTTTATACCATTGTCAATCAAACTAGAAACAATAGGTACTGATTTGATTGACAGGCCAGCTACCTGATATTCAGAGATTTATTTACATATAAATTAATAAAGTAAAACATGCCTATATAGTCAGTGTTTGAAACAACTGTGCACCCAACCGATCGAGATGCACAAATTTTGATAGGGGGAACGCCCGGCTGGACGTGTAAAATATTTCCATAAACTTAAATTCAGATATTTGATAAAACTCTCTCAAATCTACTAATATATAAATGGTTGTAAAGTGTAACAAGCAAACGGGTAGAATTCATCAGCCTATGGGTCCGGGATTGAATATATAGTGTTCTGGCCCCATTCATATTATTTCTATTAAAAACGAACTTAACATAAAAGACAATTATTTTTTTGGGGCTAGTACATTTTAGGCAGGGCTGACAAGTTTCACTAGCAATCAACCCTGCATGTCTTGCTAATTTTCCAGTGAGTTTCAAACACTGATATAGAAGTGCTAAGGACAGATGATTTTGCTTCATTATAAGCATAATTTTTTATATTAATCTTTTACATTTACAATAAATTTTAAAGTTGTAGCAGGAAATGAAAATCACTTCATGTAAGAGTCAATACATTATAAGCATGTTCACTATAAGCATGTTTTACTGTACCTCGTTGTATACATAAAGGCTTTGAATGCTAACTGATCATCTGAAGCTACTATAGATGAGAGTGAATCAGGTGTTTGTTATTTTTGTAGGTGGAATCTTCTTGCAATGAGTACAATGATTTGGCCCAGCGGTTAAAGCTTCTGCCATCTACAGCACAATATGCTGGTGGTGTGGACTATGAGTTATCTCCCTCTTACAGTGCTAGGGATAAATTTACTGAAGTTGTCAAGGTACCACACTGAATTCTGGATTAGTCTTTGAAAATTTAGTAATATTTAAAAACTTGTATGTCTTTTTTCATGATTTATCCAAATTTGTTTCACTGTCAAGATTTAAGTAACATAGAAAATATGTATTTGAATTTATCCACATATTAGCAATAAGTCAGGAATATTTGACTTTCTAGCCTCATTCTGACAAAGTCTCAATTTAAACATTTTTTACTGTATTTTAGTTACAAAGATTTGTTTTATCCATATTTTGAAGAAACTTAAACTTTGATGTGAAGGTAGAGGTCATATAAAGTGAACCTTTCCTTTTGTGATAAACTGATAGAAGCCTCTATTTGTAGCCTGCTCTGCATTCCTTGAAAGAACAGTGGGCTGAAATGATGCATGAGAAATCAAAGGAGCTGATGGGGGAAAAGGATGTGTTTGATCAGGTAAAAGACAGCAATATTTTTTTAATTTGAAGGTTATGATTAACAGAACTCTGGCTTTGTGGCTCAAGCAATGTTTTACTCTGAAAATTACTATTGTTCTTTAAATCTTATGGATTTCATTGTAGACATAATGATATGGTTAGGTATTCAGTGCTTATTCATGCAGTTTTCTTCCTTTTGATGTTTAAAAAAGAGACATACTAATCTTAATCTGTCTGGCCACAAACTCAACCTTGGCCTTAAATCCAGAAATAATTTCATGTTTGGAGTTTTCAGATTTGCCTTTGTGATTGTCTAGTCTTACAAGAAGGTCAGACTGTATTCCTAAATATATATGTATGCTTAGACTTTTACTTTAGTAAAATAAGGGCAACCCAGTACTAACAGTACTTAGAGGACATAGGTCAAATGGGAATTTGCATATGCAACAAACATTATTGGAATTTATTTCCATAGAGTGCATGTGATTTTGTGGCTCTTTTAATCGTAAAATGACAGGAGTATGACTTTTATGTACAGGGTTCTCCACAAGGGGTTTTACCATGGCAGCCCGCCATGGTAAAATTTTTGTGCGCCATGGTTAAACGAGCTGCACCATGGTTAAAATCGGCAGCCGCCATGCTTAAATTTTATTGCATTTCAGTCCTGACACCTACTTTTTTAATGACTTGAGTAGTTGTGTTTATACTACGCCTGCCCTGCACCTCGCATGCCTCGAAGGAAAGCCGACTGTACTAAACAAACACGTTAATCATCGAGCTGACTATGCTGTGAAGCGTGACAATCAGTGGAGAGTCAATCAGCTGATCAGATGATTAATATTTTGAGAGTTTAGTATCCTGTACACATGTAAATAGTTTTGGGGAACGTCAACATTTTCACTACATGATTAGATATATAACGACTTGAGCGTTCATTTAAAAGATGACAATTACAAGCATGATAATCGGCATGCATGCTGTGTCAGAAAAAAAATACTCTGTAAAAATTTCATATTCCTCTGTAGTTAATCAATTTCCCATGCTCTGTTTTTAAGCTTTAACTTTACTATCTTTTTGATAAAATGTGCAGAGGGCCTACGTCTCAATCGCCGTCTTAACAATCTTAGTTTTAATCGCCGGTATAGTGGTAGTTTTAGAGTTACTTTCCGTTGTTATGAAACATCGCGTGGCGCTATTTTTAGCACTGGGCACGTGGAAAAGTAAACTAAACTTGGTGGAAAATGCAATATCTAGAAAAATAAAACGTTTATATAGTGGAACAAAACATTTCATACAACAGGCTACAATTCTTATAATTATTAATTTCTGAAAAAATATTGCCATGGTTACTGATTTACTGTATCAACAATTTTTCTTTAAATTCCTTCAGAAGGTTACATGTACTACAGTTTTGGGAAAATTTTAGTACATTTGTAAAGTAAGATACAGGATAAATCCTTTTCAATTTTTTTTTACTTTGAAAAGTGATAGTTATTCCATTGTTTTGTGTTGCAGTGGTTAATTTTAAAAATTGTAAAACCAATCATTGGTTAATGAAGAGTAGGAAGTCTAACACGCATTTGGGTCACATTTCGCCTTCGCGCAGCTTCCTCCATGGTTAAATTTTCAAATGTGGAGAACCCTGATGTATGTTAATACACATGTACTGTTTTTGTCTAAAGAACATATGATACAAACAAACTTCTTTTTTTTCAGAGAAAAATACATAGAACTAATCATGTTTATGTAACTATAAGTAAAATGAATTCACTGTACTGTGACCACACAGAAAAAAGTACATCTTCAGTACATTTAACCAGTCAACCTAAAAGATTTTAAGAGCCATTCTCTGTAATGATTTGAAATTTTATATAGGAGCTGTGGCACGCATAGTCTCAGAATTTCTCCAAACTCTCTATGATAAAGTCATTGATACCCTAAACTGAAATCAGTCAAAAATTGGTTGCTATGTTTTATAGTTACCATGGCAACATGTCTTAAAGTTCGAAAAATGGCATTTTTTAACATGTTTAGAGCCCCATAGTTAACATTTGCAGCAAAGCAAACAGTTGGCAATGACTGTTTCCAAAAGTTGAAGGTCAGATGTCTCAAATGCATGATAAACATGTTTTGTAAATCAACTATTACATACGTTACTATGGTAACAAAGTATTCAAAAGTAAAGAAGATATTCATTGAATTTTACAAAGTCATACACGTAAAAATAAAAAGCAATTTTAGGATGAAATGTGACAAAATAATAGTAAAAAGAGCCTTGAAACTTAAACCAATAACAAAATATGATATTTCATTTTGGTTGGCAATGGTTGCCAAGGTTTTTATACCACAGAGAGCCTTCAAAGTAACTCTGTATGTTTAAATCTGATCCTATCTTTTAAAAAAAGCAGATTTCCTCATAACAATGATCAATTTTATAAGATGTTGGTGTGCTCCAAGTCTCTAAGTGGATGCAAGAAGTTGGCACACAGGGTTTAATATTGATATAAAGTTCACAAAATCGAACATTTCCCCTTCTTGGTAACCATAGCAACAGTGTTGTTTTATTCATCAAATTTTATCAATATATGATATTCAACTTCA
>NW_026923047.1:0-20945 GCF_032062105.1 Saccostrea cuccullata
ATTTTTATTCATTTATAATTTTTAAATCTACCTGACCATTGTAAACTAAAAAAGTACATCTATTAATAATTCTAGTATAAGTCTTTCCTTCAGTTTAACTATCATTGCGTCATTTCTATTGATTAATTATCATAGTTAATTAAAAAAAGGCGTAACTTTCCTAAAATTAGAGTAATTCTAACAATTTCACTGCTTTATTTCCAGAAGTAAAGGTAAAAGACTTATTCAAAGATTAATTAATTTTAAAGGATTTAGCCCTACCCTCGAGCACCGGGGGATAGAGCCAATGTCATTGACCATGAATGAAATAATTTTGTTTCCTATCAACCATGTATGCTTTGTATCAACATGGGTGTAGACTGGTTCGTAAGAACCAAAGATAATACAGAAAATGTTCGAATTCAAAATTAACACATGACGGCAGACGAAAACAGATAACAAATGAGCGATATAAGTAACTTAAAAAACTTGTAGAATATTACCCATTTTTAATTTGCAGATATTAAGAAAAAAAACAAAATCACATCATGCACGGGTAATGTTCAGAACAATGCTCTTGTTAAATAACAACACGTGTTATGCCTGATCAAAATGCCAACAAAAATGTCACAATTTTTGAATTCTCAGTTTTGCTTGATAGATATCAAGTTCAGCTGCACTATCTAAAGGTTGAAGGTAATGCACAATTTACAGCATGGTAACGGTTTCATGATATAAATTTGGAATTTGAAATCTACTCAGTACTGTATTATATTTGGATTGATTAATTTTTCACAAATATAGCGTTCCTCAGCAGAAACAAAAAGCAAAATGTGGCCAGATTTTATGCACTTTCAAGAGTCTAACACAATTGTTCTTTGTAAATCAACAGCTTTATTTGCATTTCTTTACATACATATTTTTTTATGCCTCACAAACACATCTTTTTTTTCATAAAAAGGTGTGTTCAGCAAATCCCGTGTTTTTAAGGTAATATTTAAATAAAAGACAAATGCTATTAATTTTTTATTCAATCAATTTAAGTCCAACTGCAACTGACCACGTGTTTATTTTTGCATTTACAACTTTATATATCATTTTTTTTATTCGTAGTCTGTATGCTACTGAGTATTTTTTTCTCGCGTATATTTTTAATGTAGAAGATTTTACCTCTCTGAAGAATTTTGTAATTTTCAGTTTTCCAGAAATAAGCTTTTGTTGTTTTGGTAAAATTCAATAAAATAGGAGTGGTTTTCAGGTGTCAGAGACATTTCTAAATCACGCAACGTGTACTTTATCTGCGTTATTACACAGATGCCAAAGTTCCATTTTCAACATGTCCCATTGTCATCATATTATCACGCCATGCCTATTGCACCATCGCGACATTGCGCTATACTTCACAGTGTCATCGCAACAATCGACATCGTATTGTCGGGCCATCGATTTATCGTCATTGCGCTATTGCACCATCAACGCATTACCAAGACTCTGTATGGTGTTATATGATGCGATGGTGAACTAAATGTCCCTATCTGGATTCCATAATATTCTACTAAATTTCCTTCACTTCGATGACGTTGACAAGATGGTGCAGTTCATGACACAATAATGCTATGAAGACTGAGCGATAGCACGATGGAGCGATATTAATTATCGCTTTATTTTCATCTCGCATTCATCGCCCCATCATGTCATCGCTATCGCCAATATTTCATCTTCATCGTGCAGTCTTATTGTCGCAGTATCGCATCACCATCGTCGCACCATCGCTTCGTCGTCATCGCTTTATCGTACTATTGATCCTATCCTTGATAGCGTGATGATTCTATTTAGACTTAGTGCACAAGGCCCTATTCGAATTCCATAGTTTTCCATCAATCTCTGAAATCTGTATTCACAGATCCTGCAGCAAATTTGGATCACATCTTCAGATTATGTTTATATCATTGATTCGTTCTTGTAAAAAAAATATATATATATATTAAAAAAGGATATCTGTAGAAAAAAATCAAAGTTCGAGAATAGCTTTCAGCCTTGCATTAAGTTCTATTAAATCACACTTTGATTTTTTTCCCTTAGCTTTTTTAAACATTTAAAGCTTCTCTGATTGTGTTCATTACCGAACTGTAAGTGTATCCTTTTTATTGTCCCATGCTTAAAGTGCAAATATGAATCACCATTAGGATAGTAGTATGACACGCCAAGGAAAAAAATTAAAAAGTATTAACCCAACGCTCGAAGTAGTGTTGTTTACTCCTTTGTACGACCTTCAACTTGATTTAATGGCAACATCTGGTTTTCATTTATTTAAAATTGCCATACATTACCATATTAATGATGTATATACACAATGAGCAAAATGCAAGGCATTCATCTTCCTAATTTTTAATGCGAATACTGCCATATGTACCTGCAATTTATATTGATAATATGCAAAATATGTATAATAAATGAAGTCATTGTGTTTACTGGAAACAAAATTTTATTTGTTTACAAAATTTACAATTTTTTTTTTTACAATTTTCCCCTCTTTATATCTTCCTTCCCAAGTGTTTGCAATGTGAGTAGACCCCCCTCCCCCATCATTCTATGCGTCTTATGTTTATTCTGATTTTACGATCGAATTCGTAGTTTAACGAAGATCTGCATGTAAGACGTATGCTTATTGGCAACTAACATTCAGATTCTAGGCTATTGGGAAAAACCCCGAGAGATTTAGTATCAAATAATCGTAGGGTAAAGAAATCGTTGCTTCTTCGAGTATACGTGTTTTACAGGTAGATGTAGATCTGTACGGCTGACCCGGGAATCTAACCCGATACTCCTGCATCACCAGTCAGGGTATCTCTTTAGAGAAGTGGACGCGAAAACCTGTCCATTTCTCTAAAGAGAACAAAGTCAGGTGATGCTGATGTAGCTAGATAATTAATGGGCGATATACAAGTACAAGGCCCAAATTATAATTCCTCCAAAATAAAGTCAGGGGGTGCTAATGCAGCTCTAATTACTGGGCGATATACTAGTACTTTTCTTTTCCTGTTTAAATTATATTGAAAATTGCGACACAGTACATTGTAGTTGGAACAGTTCTTCTTCATAATAAATGGACAGAAATATAATGAATATCAGCGCTTACTGGAGTATATATAGATACACTTTATGTTGCAAGTTCTATGATATTTTTGTCTCTAAGAAATTATTATCAAGTAAAAATAAGTGTATAAATTGGAAACCATACTGCGATTATTGCTCAATATTGTCGGTCATAAACCCGATTCCTTGATGATTAGCTGATTTCTTCTGTTGGAGTCACATGGTGCACTCTATATGACTCTGTAATATGACGGGTGTCTTCGAGTACGCTGGATACATTAAGTTTAACGCAGATGGCGCCAGTATTTTACTGTTTTTCAGGTGAACATGATACTCTGATACATGTATGTCACACGATCATCAATAAATCATCAGTTATTATAAACATTTTAACAATGAACACAAAATCTGACGCCATTTATGTCATATTTTTTTAGATAGTACATAATATTGAGGACATCGCCCACCACAGCGTTTGAGTTTAGTGAAAGCGTAATATGTCATAGCATAGCCTTTCTGTCCTCAACCAGGCTTTAAGCTTTACTACTGGATCACACAGAGGAAAGAACGATAACTCTGTACATGCGAATAAAGATAACTATAGCATAGTGATACAGTTATAAACAAGATGTTGTTTGTGAAACACTGATGCTCCCGTATGATAGTCTATGGTTAAGATTGAAGTTTCCCTAATGCAAGTTAGACTCCAAGGTCAAGAGATGAGAAATGCTGTTTCCAGAGAAAGGACTTGTCTAAATGACTATACCTGTGAAATGTGAAAGCCCTAGAAGAAAAAGTTCGAAAGTTGTCTAAAGTGAAACTGGAAAAGTGTGTTATACTCCAGTGTTAAAGGTTCAAAACCAATGATGCCCAAGGGAATGACTAGTAACAAGAAAGATACATGTGAAATATAAATGCCTTAGCAGTATCAGTTCAAAAGATAAGACCAAGGTTATATTATTTCAAAAACGGGTCAAGCTCCAAGGTCAAGGACAAAAATGCTGACCTTGGAGTTTTACCTACTTTTGAAAAAAAAATTGTTCATAACTTTTAAACAGTCAATAAATGTTAGGTCTTTCATATTTCATAGGTGTGTTTCTTATGACAAACCCTTCCCTCAGGTAGGGTCCAAATTTTTTTTTATCCTTTGACCTTGACATTGGAGTTTGCGATAGGGCTTACATTTTTCACAGGTGTATTCCTCTGACAAGGTCTTCTTTGGGTATCAGCATTATCGATCTCTTGGCCGTGACCTTGAAATTTGAATTGTATTTGAGAAAACTAAATCTTTGACATAACCTGCCATACAGGGCATTTTTCTTTTGATTTTTTATGCCCCATAAACGAAGTTTCGGGGGTATATGGTTTTTGTCGTGTCCGTCCGTCTGTCTAGCTGTCCGCAAAAACTTTAACCTTGCCCATAACATCTGATTTAGTGTAGCTACGACTTTCATATTTCACATGTGTATTCCTTGTGACAAGACCCTTCTTTGGTTACCACCAAATTCGACCTTTTGACCTTGACTTTGGAGTTTGACCCACTTTTACACCAAAATTCCAAACTTATACTTTGGCCATATCTTTTGAACAGTAGATACCAGGACTTTTATACTTCATATATAGATACCAAGAACTTTGACCCTCTGACCTTGACCTTGGAGTTTGACCTACTTTCAAAAAGCAAACCTTGACCATTACTTTTAAAACTTTTAAAGGGTTAGGGCTAGTGCTTTCATACTTTAAATATTTAATCCTTGTGACAAGACCTTTCATTTGATAGCAAGACCTTTGAACTTGACCTTGGAGTTTGACCTGCTTAAAAATAAATTTTAATCTTGGCCATAACTTCTAAACGGTTAGGGCTAGGGTTTCAATACTTTACATATGTATTTTTTGTGGCAAGACCTTTCATTGGATACCAATGATCTTGACCTTGAAGATTTGATTTAAAAAATTTTAATTGGGTTTAAAAATTTATTTTGGCCCCATTTGGCCAAATTTTAAAAGGGGAAACGTTTTTCCAACCCCAATTTTTACATTTTTGTTCTTTCTTTGCAGCTACAGTACGTTAAATGAAGCGGCTAAAAGTAGAACTTTTAGAAACTACTTAAGGAATTTATTTTAAAAAAAACATTTATAAAATTAAATTGGATGTTTATCCAAGAAAGTACTGAAAGTAAAGATGAACTGTATATAAAGTGTTAAAAAATTAACCAAAAACAGGTTTTTGGCTAAATTCTCCATGTTTTTTATGTCTGTCAAAAGGAATGTGCAAAGCAATAAATAAAAAAATTAACGTTAGCCACACAACCGTAATGTAAAATAATGGACTATCCCCCCTGGGACAAACGAGATTTGCTATTATTACCCTCTGTCATGGGGAAAAAAAAAATATTCCATTGACAGGATGTAGACCCGGGCATTTGTTAGAGATCGAGGCTATCACCCCTGCAAAGTTGACTCTTTACAATTGTTATAATGTTCAACTTTAATTTCTTTTCCCCTTTTTAAAAGTTTTGAATCTCCTTTGCCGATCTGTGTTTATATTCATATGGGGGGGAAATTTTTTTAAAGTACAGGGTACGGAAAAAAATACTTGCCATCGCCTTCAACTCGACATTCAGATACTAGTACTTAGTATATCACGTTTTACAAATTAAAAAGTAGTTATCATTTATCAATTATGAGTACAGTAAAATTTGTCTAATCCGGACTCTGAGTACTCCGGACTTTTGTCCATTCCGTCTATAAATTTTAGTCCCATGCACTTCTTTAACAAATTCATTATAAAAAATTTGTGTAGTCCGGATACTGTCTATTTGTATTCCAAAAGGCCATCTGTCCCAACTGCTCATAATTAACGGTAATTATTTCCCCCTAATCCGGACATACCTGAGTTACTTCAAAGCAATTAACACCTTTCGTGGTGGATGGATAATTTTTAATTTGCATCATTAGTGCCATGAGACGAACTCGTAAAATGAGGGGACAAAGCCCACTTGGAAAATAAATTATATGAGTAAATTACAATCAAAATAATTTGTTTCTCTCCTTTTACTAATTATACAAAAATATAGTTATGCGATTTACAAATCAAAATATAAATCGGGATCAAAATCGGACCATTTTAAAATGGCGCCCTAACACTGGGGAAAGTAATTTTTTACATAAAAATTAAAAGTTCAATCTAATAAAAAGTCATCGTAAATAATTGTGCATTACTGGTAATACCCCGTACATTGAATGAGGTCTTTGACAAGCGAAACCCGGTCCACTTAATACATGTGGCCTATCTTATGCGTGCCTGTATATTTTGATTGAGGTAAAATTTCACCCGATTTTTAAACTTCGCGAAAAAATAAGAAAATACAGTAAGTCATGTGAGACTATTTTATAATTCATAGACTCTAAAATATTAATTGATTTCATCATTTAATTTTATTTATAATATGTATATGATGTACCTGTAAATAAACAACGAAAATTTTCGAAATTGATATTTTCCAGCATTTTTCCTGCACTCCGGATTCTGTCTAATCCGGCCAAATTTTATGGAACCGGCGGTAGCCGGATTGGACAAATTATACTGTATATATATGTAAGTTACTTTAAAATTAAGTATATAAGTAACCAACAATCACATGCTCCAATATCTTAAGCTTTGTGCAATATTGGCAATTGAAAAATTGTTAATTAGTGAAAGACATTAATTATGATTAAGAATCTTATTGAAGATGTAGATTTGACTTAAAATAACAAATGAAAAATCAATACCTTTTTGTTTATTATCTTTTAAAAAATTTTATGATTTAAATATTATTTATTTCTGTTGGTTATACATCTAGGCATTCCTTCTTTTGACAGCACAGTTTATGAGGAGAGTTGAATATCAGAAACCTTTGGCTAGCGAAGCTGCGGTTGTTACAATATTAATCACCTTGTTAGAAAATACAACCTATCATTGGGTGGTATTTTTGGCCGACTTATTTCATAACAGTTGTTAGGCCTTTATTGTTTTAATATTAAAAATTGACAAAGGAATACACCGTCTATTAATCAAGAAGTTTAAGGCGGTTGTGACCGGTCAATAGAAGGTGGAGATGCTTACTCCTCCCAGGGACCGACCCACCTCTTGAATTCCCTGGAGTCCGGTTTATGCATGTCCTGTAAAAATCTGAAATGTTTAAATTGAGATATTCTGTTTTTTAACTTCATCCTTTTCCCTTGTACGTATCAAAAAGCATTTATAAAGGATATCCCTATTTAACCTGGAAGGATAACTCTTTTAAAAATTATTTAAATTTAAAAAGTATAAAATCTAGCTTGAAATTAATTATTTTTCATTTCATGCTTTTCAATATGCTTCAAGGTTCTTTAAATTTGAAATGGACTTGTAAAAAGTTAACATTTACCCCCTAGAAACTTTTTTCTTTCTATCATCCAAATCCTAAAAGGGCAGGATAGGGTAAGACCCCTTTATGGCCCCTGGTTTGGGGTGTCTTTGAGAATGATGCAACAGTTCATAAGTTGAAAACCAATGATCACTTGCCACAAAATGAGTATTGGTTACAACTTATGGGATCACAGAGGTCGCAGGAAGGTCAGAAAATAGGTCAATTTCCGAATTATTCTCATTTTTTGCAACTTTTAAACAATTTTACAACACATTTTCTTTCAGAGAACATAAGCACAAGCTTGCCTATCTATCAAATTTATATATGTCACACACGAATATCAGATGCACCTTATGTGTTAAAATCTCAGATAGGCAACTTTTCCCATTTTTTCCAAAGTGAAAAGCATTCCCAAAATTTTATTAAACCTAAGAATTGAGAAAATTCGGGGAAAAGTTATAATTTTTGCACCCTCTTGTGGCCTCCTTTTGCTTTGAATTTAAAAAGAACTGGTTTTAAAACAAGCATCAATTTAAATTCTTTAACTCAAACTATACATTTTTTTTAGTTCTGATTTTTAAAAAAGGGGCCAGATTAGGGTACACCTTGTCCTTTTAAAACAGTATCGGACTACCTTAAGGATGTACACAAGGTAAAGTTCATACCGTGAGTATCAGCTTTATATCACAGTATATAGTTTATATTGATGATTAAAACAGATAGCACGACACCACTTCTTAAAGAACTTTGCATTAAGACCGCAATTTTCCCTACAGGAAATTCCAATTGATATATTTAAGTTATTGTTGAAGACTATAATTAAGTGGATCAATCTTTTTATCTTCTTATAGTTTCTGTTAAATACTGAATGGACCCCATAATATCGTTTTACTCAACAAAAAGAAAAAAAAATCGAACAAAGTTTCTATAGTGCATTGCTTTAAAATACTGCACGAGGAAGACGAGGCGTATGGGCCACAATGCTCACTTTAAGTTCTTCGTCAGAAGAATTTTGAAAGATTTTCCCCATTACAACATTTTCTGTTCCGTATTATGGTCCTGTTCTAGCCCAAAGAAGTTGTTATATACACAGTAACTGCAACCCAAAAGCATGATAAGAAGGGGGAGGGGGTGTTACAGAATAAGATATACTTAAGAAGGTCACTTACAATCTTATTTAGTGTGGTTCTACTACTTCTGAACTCGAAATAAAAGACGTTTATTAATTACAGAGTCTGTCACGTGTCTTCTATTAGGAGACAATAATGGTCAGCTAACAATAAAACTGTATGATAAACAAGATGACTGAAAACTTTTTCATCAACTTTCCTTACTTAATGAGGTAATCCAATATCACCTGCAGAGGTGTTTATGTTTTTCAACGTATCTGATATATGCAAAACATGCTCCAAGTATGATAAAATCTTTAACAGAGGCAGGCTTTTGACAACAAAGTTGATTTTATTGGGATTTCAACAACCTATTTTAAAGTCACTTTGAAAATTCTCTAGTCATTGTGACTTTGTTCGCAAATAAATGCAAGACCTATCATTGGGTCATATTTTGACCGACATGTTTCATAACAATTGTTAGGTCATTGTTTAACACTATTTTACTAGGGATTATTCTGTCTACCTAATGGATACAGTGGGCTCATGACGGTTGTGATGGGCCAACAGGGTATGCTTATTCCTCCTAGGGACCTGCACCACATATTTAATTTTTGGAATCTGTGTTATGCCGTGTTCACAAAGGAGCAAAAATGTTTTATGGAGAGTGCAAAGAGAGCATGCAAGATGTGCTTTGCTTCAATGTGTAATATATTCTCTTTGTGAATTTATCATTAATCATTTTAGATATTGCACTGAAATTCCATAAGTATATCTTGGCAACAGACTTTTTGATTGACTCACTCACAAGACTCAGATTCCTGTACAAGTATATTCCAATGTTTAATTTTAAATCCCCTAAGACTGGCCCAGGTTATCTTCAATTCAGTATAAAATTCATTTCTTTATTCTCCTTTCATGAATTGCCTAACCAAACAAAGAAATGGTAGATATTAACACTACTTTATTTACAAAATGTGAATAAAATCTCTCATTTGTCACACAATTCTCACAAAACAATCTGCTTTTCAAGTTTACCTTTTAGCACTGAACATTTACAATATATATGACACTTTTAACAGTTTTATCTTTAAATTAGGAGCAAATCGCAAAGGGTGACAGTATATAAAAGTCTTTTTCTTACATTGTGTAAACTTTAAGTTTTCCCTCAGATTAACTATTATTTCGACTAAGAATAATAAAAAATAATTTATATAAATAAAATTCTAAAAATTTAAGCATCTTAAGTAAATGTTTTAAATTCATTTAAATAAAAGAAATATATTTGTATTCAAATAAATATTCCAATCCATGAATATTTACAATGATATTTTTTCTCATCATATATACCAGTCAAATCATTCAGTACATAATGCAATTCATTCACGACTGCTACTCAAAATTTAAACAGTTTATCTCCCCCCACCCCTGCCCTTTTTTAACATCACAACAAAGACAACGTTAAAATTACCTTTAAAAGATAGCATTGATTTCATGACATATGCTCCCATGACAATTAATTTTCCCCCAAAAAATGCTATAGTACATATTACTCCATAATAAGGAAACATGGTTCAACCATTTTAATGCATGCATTTTACAAAGTGATTAAAAAAATATGTCAGATTTTATTTTTCACACTAAACATACACTATATACAAAATATAAAACCAGATACTTTCAAAAAATTGTGCACACATCAGCACACATCAGTCTATTATCAATTCTGGATACCGGTAGCTTTCTTGGAACTGGCCTCAAGATCATGAAATATCTTGGGCTTAAGTCATTAATATTTCAAATTAATCACAAATTTCTAATTTTAAGTTTCAGTGAAAAATCTACAGTAAATTTTCATCTTATAGATATATATCATCAAAAAATCTTAATCCAGTACACAAGTTTAAGTGTAAGATTATTGATACATGAGTCTGTTAGGTATTTAAATTGATGCTACGTACTGTTTATAATTCTCATACCCTTTAGACTTACTTATCCAAATACAATGTATATTACTATTAAATACCATGATGTTTACTCAATCATTAAGACTCATTCATTCATAACAAAAAAACTTGATACATCTTATTCCAATCCTGTTGTGAATACCATAATAAACTAGTGCTAATTGTAACGGGAACCGTTACAGATGTTCCCCAAACGCTCCCCAACTCCCTTCTCGTGCCATATTCCCTGTAAATTTCATTAAAGAAGGCAAAATCTATGCATTTAAGACGTAAACAACGTTTCTCCAAAAGTATACCAAGTATTTCAAATTTAAGCAATGCAGGCGTGCGCATGTGAATGCATGAGCGTAATGACGATATCATCTTGTCTACACTATTTTACTCATTTGCACGTGCACGCACGTGCATGATGACCATACCTTCTTGTAGGAGTCCATTATGTCTGTCTATGTTCTTAATCCCATCCTGTTTGGTTGAAAAACAAGGGACTTATAGCCATTTAAAGTTTAAGCCAATCAGATTGCAGCGCACGTGCATGCGCGCATTTTCATGAAAATTATTATATATCATATAGGACATCTTAAAGTATGCTTATGTTTTAAATTTCAAAGCATTTTGTAAAAAAACAGAAAAGATATTGAGATTTTTGTTTCAGCCAATCAGAGCAAAGCGCACGTGCACGCACATGCATGCATATGAATGGTGACCATACCATCCTGTAGGGGTCCTTTATGTCTATCTATGTTGTAAATCCCATGCCGTTTGGTTGAAAACCAAGGGAGTTATACTCATTTAAAGTTTCAGCCAATCAGATTGCAGCGCACGCGCATGCGCGTGATTTTATGAAAAATTTTATATATCATATTGTAGTATATCCTAATGCATGTCTATGTTAGAAATTTCAAAGCATTTCATCATAAAACAAAAAAGATATTGAGATTTCTGTTTCAGCCAATCAGAGCAAAGCGCACGTGCATGCACGTGAGTTCATGCAAATTTGACCATGTCATCTTATCTACACAACTTATATATCTTTATATAATGAGTTTCAAAACATTTTATCAAAAAATATAAAAGTTACAACAATATTAAATATATCAGTCATTTTACTCATTGCACGCGCCTGCACGTGCAAGCGAATGCGTGCAAAATGACCTTCGTTCGGCACATCTACACAACATGCCTACTAACCCTAAAAAGGTTTTAACTTAGTTTGGTGAACAGTTTCTGAGAACACTTCCGGACAAAAAAGTACCGGAGAAGAAATAAGAAGAAAAAAGAATAATAATAACTAGTGCTAATTGTAACGGGAACCGTTACAGATGTTCCCCAAACGCTCCCCAACTCCCTTTTGGTGCCATATTCCCTGTAAGCCTTATTAAATAAGACAGCATCTGTGCATTTCTGACTTTAACAATGTTTTCCCTAAAGGATACCAATTATATTCAAATTTTAACATTGCACTCGTGCCCATGTGGATGCACGTGCATAATGATCATATAATCTTGTCTACATTTTCTATATATTTAAATATCCTTTATATGAAAGCGTTTAGTCCAAAAGTATTAAAAATCACTCATTCAAGTGTATTTTCAATTTCACTCGTTTCAAATGCACGCACGTGCGTGCACGTGCATGATGACCATACCTTCTTGTAGGAAGCCCTTATATCTATCTATGTTCTAAATCCCATCCTGTTTGGTTGAAAACCAAGGGAATAATAGCCATTTCAAGTTTCAGCCAATCAAATTGCAGCACACGTGCATCCACGTGATTTCAAGTAATTTTTTTCTAAATCATATTGTAGAATATCCTAATGCATAACTATGTTTTAAATTTCAAAGCATTTCGTCAAAAAACAAAGGAGATATAGCCATTAAAAGTTTCAGCCAATCAGATTGCAGCACACGTGCATGCGCGTAATTTCTTGAAATTTTTTGTACATCATATTGTACTATAATCTAATACATGACTATGTTTTAAATTTCAAAGCATTTCTTCAAAAAATAAAGGAGATATAGCTATTTAAATTTTCAGCCAATCAGATTGCAGCGCACGTGCATGCGCGTAATTTCATGAAATATTTTCCATATTATATTGTAGGATATCCTAATTCATGACAATGTTAAAAATTTCAAAGAATTTCGTCGGAAAAAAAAGAGATATTGAGATTTTAGTTTCAGCCAATCAGATTGCAGCGCACGTGCATGCGCATGAGTTCATGCTAATTTGACAGTGTCATATTATTAACACTTTTAACATATCCTTATGTAATGAGTTTCAAAGCATTCTATCAAAAAATGTAAAAGTTATAGCTATAATAAGTATATCAGTCAATTCACTTATTTCACGCGCACGCACGTGCAGGCGTATGCGCGCAAAATGACCTTCGTTCCGCACACCTACACTACATACCTATTAACCCTAAAAAGGTTTTAGCTCAGTTGGGTGAACAGTTTCTGAGAACACTCGCGGACAAAAAAGTACCGGAGAACAAATAAGAAAAAAAATAATAATAATAAGAAACAGAGTAAAAACAATATGTTCCCAAACTCCGTTTGGGGAACATAATTAATTCAGATTGAATACTACATCAAGTACATGGTACTTTTTAATTATAACTGCTTAGTAGATTTTACAGACTCTCACATTCAAACAAACAAGCAGTCTAACATTATCAAGCGTATAAACATACAAGGCCTCAGACTCTCCGATTCTCCATAACGAGTCATTAATTTGACGAGACACCACGAGTGGCTCTGCACGCGTTCCCCTGGGCGGGTCGGCGGCGGTGCTCAGTCTATCGGTTCTTCGTCCTCGTGCCTCTGACGATACTCCTGAAGTGTTTTCTGAATCGTGTCTTTGGAGTATTTGCATTTAGGTGAATTACACGCACATGTAAATTGCTTCCACTTAATAATCCAGAATTTCTCTCCGTAATCGAATCTGAAACATAGAAGTGAGGCTCTGATGTGAAATGTTTCATACTGTAACCTCTGACAAGTTCTACAAACCCTGTCCACTGGCATTAGTGTTAGAGCTAGCAGAGAGCTAGGCTTAAACATACATGCCATATGTCAATCAACAATCTTCTTCATGAAGTACTGTAATACAAATGCACCTTGCAAATACAATGTACTCACCAGTTACATTTTTTTTTTGAATTTGCACATCTAACATTTTTGTGACCAAAAAGATGTGCAGTGATAACTGACAAAACTGTACAAGCTTATTATGGTCAATTTATACCTGGTGCATTTAATTACACAACATGTCACTATGACATTAATATGGACATTATAGTCCTAAAGTACTGTGTCTACACATCTAAATTAAGCAAACTATCTCTTGGGATAGCAAATCAAATCAAATAATTTTTTTAATACAAGTCCCATAGCTATAGTTAACAAATTTTACAATACATTTACTGAAAGGGCATATTAACATAACAATTGCAAAAATTCATTGGTTTCATGACAACCTCATTATCATAGTCCAATCTCAATAACTGGATCATCACAATGCAAAATTACTGCAGCACTTAACTGCTCCGTTCTTGCCCCCAAAATATTCTTTTTGTCAAAAATAATTACAGAACGGCATTTTACGTCCCTAACTGTGCCAATTAAAAACTGCGAGATTCTCTCCGCTGCTATGATACTGTACCAATTAGAAATCGTCACCCTCAGTAACTGCGGACTGATAGCTGGCGGAGAACGAGATAAAATCAATAACGTCACTGAGTGGACTCAACCTTCAATGGTTGACGAGAGCTAGATCTATGTCCTAAGCAGTAATGACAAAATCTATATATCTTTCTCACCACCAAATTAATTATTTATTGACCTCCATCTTTGTCATTGTGTTTACATGTTGATCTCTCCAGAGATGCTGGGATTGATCCACTGTTGCTCTCTCTTCACAACCAGAGAGCTTGCCCTTTCCAAGTACCAACATCCAAATCACCTAACAGAAATTAGCACCTTCTAACCATACTGTAATACAGTGAAATTACTGCATTCCTTTAAATCCCAAAGTAAAATGACTATATATAGTTGACTGCCTCTTTTATTTTAATATATATTTTTGCAGATTTCTTTTGCTTTTGTTTTCAACTACATTGTAATATCAAGTATTGTTAAACATGCACATACCATTCCAAATATATATAATTCTCTTTTCTTATGAACTTCAAAACACTTGATATCTTTGAAATGATCTAGCTGCTGTAAATTGCAAAAGGATCCAAAAAGAAAAACATCAATCAATCGTTTTAAAAACAGAAAAATTAAACTACCTGTGGTGTTCTTATATCACTTTCATTATATCCAACAATACTTTGATCAAAGTCTAGTTTGCTAGTAAATATGTGAGAAAAACAATTAAAGCTGCCCTAAAAATGACTTTCATAGTCTACGGGTAAGTATATGTAGCTACAAATCATTATTAAAACAATGACATTTTCTCAATCAATGACCTTTATGGATTGAGCACAGCAAAAACATTATTTTTATGAAAAACACAAAACCTTTAAGATAAAAGGCATTCTTTTACATTTACATTTGCAAATATCTTTCTTAGATGAACCCACTGAAGAGAAAATATGTTCAATTCTGTATGAATCTTATTTGGGGGTCAGAGGTCATAGCACAACCTGAATCACAGAGCGAGGTGATATTTTGTCTACATATTTCTGTCAGGGTGAAACCTGTTTTGCAATATTACTAAGTTAATAACGATGAAAAAGATAAAATGATGAACAATATGGATATTTTTCAATCACAGGATGTAAAATAAATCTTCTTTCGATATGAAGATTTTGTACACTATAATTAGCCTAACACCGCACTTACCTTTTTAACCTGAAATTTCTTCGAGTTATGTAAACTAAATACCAGGCGATACCACCGCTTTTGACTTCAAATATTTTAAGAACTTATGAAATAGTTAGATTATTCTCAACAGCGATCATTGTTCTTTCACTTTATACAGATATTTCCTGAATGGGACATCTAAACATAAATGTAAACATTCAAATGTTGGAGCAATGTTAACTTTCTAGACCCAACTTCTAGGTCATTGCGTGTCACAACATAGCAACACGGCGGCCCGTTTTTGTAATAAATGCAGTTTCACTCGAAATTTATTCATCTCAAATGTAAATATAAGTAATAAACAACAATGTTTTAAAGTTCACTGGGAAATGAACTTTTAGTTGGTACGTGATCAAATCTACTGAGAAGCCCTTCGGGCTTCACAGGATCTGATTACCGGGTACACGACCAACTAAAAGTTCATTTCCCAGAGAATGTTTTAACATTGTTGTTTATTTCTTAAATAATGATCATGAAATTATACGTGGGGGGGTTGCACTGGCCCTGGATCCACCTTTGTAGGTACATGTAATGTCTTTTACACAATCATTTTATTAAGTAAGCTAGACTTTATTAATATACATGTGAACATTTTTCTTTTTGAATTGATTTGTTACTTAGTGTTGCCTTCTGTAGTATAGTACTTTTTATAGTGTTGATTCGTTACTAGATTGCTATCATCATCAATATGTGTCTCATACCATGTTCAATAAAAATATTTAAAACAGCTTCCTTGAAACTGAATGTAAAAGTAGGAAACATCATTTTCAAATGAAAGGTCAAGGTCACCATCAAAAAGCTTTGACATTTTAAAAATTTTTGAAAAACATTTAAAACTATTATTTTGTTGTTGTTGTAAAATCCATTTTAAGTGTGTTAATTCAGAGAGATAGACATGACAAACATTCCCTATATCTGGGTTATCCTTGGGGGGCCTAATGTTTACAGGAGCTATAAATCTTACTTTGAAGAAGTTCTGTAAGCTATTAAAGCTGTCTCATCACATTTTTGACATTTTTAAAAATCCCAGAAAAACAAATCATTAGCAATGTAATAACCATCAGTAACCTTTCATAACAAAAGAGACCAGACTCAGGTATTTGTTCTTGCTCTGCGATGTTTCATAAAATTTTCCGAGTCTTTTATGCCCGATTCTTCCTTCTCCAGAAGTGACTGTAAATTTCCACCTTAGTCTTACCTTGAAGCTTTTAATGCCAATCAAGAAGCAAACATATTAGATGTAACGACTAGTTGCCATGGCGATATTATATGCATAAAAGACACTCAAATGTCAAACAACGTTCTGATGGGGGAAATGAATCTGACACATTTAATAATTTGTAGTTTGTTAGCTTTACTCATTATACTGCATCACCAGCTTTCTAATAAACTAACTTTTTTTTCTTCTTTCACTGACAAAGACTTTTTTTTGTAGAACAAAGCAATTTCTGCAGAGAAATAAATTCCAATATGCACTAAAGGCTGAGGCATTCTTCAGTGACTGGGTAGAAAATGAAATGGAAACAAATGAAAACTTACTCTTGAAAATTAATTTCTTTAATAGCTATTCTGCCATTTGATTCTGCTGAAAATTATCTTCAAAGTCAATCAGCATTATTGGGGATTTATTCAACAAGAGCAAGTTGTCCAAAAAACACATTATTAACGTGAGATAATTGTCATCAAGGGAATTTTACAATATTCACTGCCATTAAATAATTGAAGCACTTTTTCCAACCAATCTGAAAGCAGTCTGTATATTTTTCAATGCAATTAGAAAGCAATCCATATAAATGGTAGTACATGTATACTTAAAATAGAATTAAATAAGCACTACAGGTGTTGGCTGGTTTACAATTTTTCTGCACATAACTGGTACATGTAAATATTATCTTGAGCCTGATTACTACATTAAACTTTCAAAATCATTTGAGGATCAGTAGCAAATTTTCCACTATGCAATATTAATTTCAAATTAAAAGATACATGTACTGAATAAAATTAACTTTAAGTAAAGCTTTTGAGGACTTGGGCACGTTAACAGTATTATTTCATGACCCATACAAAGTTACTAATAACCTTTAGCTATTCAAATGTAAGCAAAAACTGCACTAAGTAATAAATTCTGTGGAAATCATCTTCTCATTTCTTTCCTTTGTTACATAAACTAGTATAGTTGTAGAGACTACACCTTTCTCAATCATCAACTCACAATCTTCCAAATGAAAAAGCATATTGATAAAGATATTTCGAATATATCTATGAAACACAAGATACTTTTGGCCAGCTTTTACAAAAGACCTTGTATGCACTTTGCCAGAAATTGGCCAAATAAGACAATTCTCTGGATTACACATTTTAAGAATAATCACAATTCATCTGAGATGAACAAGGCACATTTTGAAGAAACAAGACAAAAAATAACCGAACAAAACACAAATGTGCAAGACACAATACAAGTGAACAAAATCAGCCTGATTAAAAAATAAAATATAATAACTGAACAAGACCAGAGTGACATACAACAAAACACAACTGAAAAAACAAAACCTGAACAAAGAACAACTAAACACAACAGAACAACACTTACCCCAACTCCTCTTCTGCCTTGATCTCCCTAGAGGAGAAGAAACAGATGCGAGGGAATCGTAAATCTTGGTGGTCCACAAACACTTTTACTGGAATGATGTTAGGCTCACACAGGTGGTTTATAAAACGACTAATATTTCCATATCTTCTGGCATCTATACAGTATGTGTCTCCATCCTACAGGAGTATATAGATTGAGGTAAAATACATAAATAAATTATTGAAATAAAGTGTTGACTTCTTCATACTTTGTATATACTAGAAAGAAATCTCTTATACAAGACTTTAATGCATAAGTATTTTTTCTACAATATGGAAATGGTAAATTATTTTTTATAAGGGAAAATGTTTTTTGTGAGAAAGGTTTTGGGTAACTTTGCATGTGATACAAATTCACGACTACTGAATATCATAATTTAACATGGTTATAATGATATTGACTTTTCTTTAACATGTTAACATTTTCTTCCCTGCAGCATCTTTTTTTTCTTATTATATTGAAGAAAATCCGAGGGAATACACACCCTATTATCGAGATCAAACAGATAGGAATCATCTTCTCTTCCATCCGCCTCCGAGTCCGATATCAGCTCTCCTATATACCTGTAAACAGTCACAGTCAAAAAGTCAATATAGTATAGAGCTCTCCATATCAATTTTCTTCGAAAAGCATGCATCTTTAACTGAACATAATTCTAGTTTTGGGCAGTAATTTCATATGCATATATAGAAAACAATTACAAGTACTGCAATAAATTTCAATCTAATGTTTATCAATTTAAACACTGATAAAATGACTTCTAGGTAATTTTAACAAAATCAATGGTTTTGGAATATTTAGCTATGACTTCAACTGCTAAAATGGTCATAGTATGTAAATGCTACATGCATATATTGGCCTAAATATCTGAATCTACCACATCAAAGTCAGTGTGCACATAAATCAGTTCAGACAATTGTAGCATTAAGATGGGCAGATAGGATAATCACTCTGACCAAATTCTTTGTAATTATTATTCGTTCACAGTTATAACCACTCAGATAAATCAAAGACGTGTATTTCTTTTAGTTTTCTAAGAGGAGATGAATTTCTAGTAAGCTCCAAGGAATTTTTTTTTTTTTGATAAGCTACTTACTCTCCAAAGAAGATGCCATACCGGTAAGAAAATAACATGCAACTTTTATATGCCTTTCAGAATAATTCACAACTTACTCATGTATGAAGATAGCTGCAGATCTGTAGATTTATGGTTTTATATATTTGTCTTTGACCATAACGCTACAGATCCAGTAGTGCAAAAAGGTGCAATTTACGGCGCAATATTTTTTGCGCTCTTTTGGGGAGAATTTCCCCACATTCCAGCATCGTTCAATCAACTACCTTTCACTCCCTAATTCTAGACACATTATTTAACTAATCTGTATAATTATTCTATCCATCTCCCAACCCTATATAGTTGTCTCTACAAGTGATAAACTCGCTTGATTAAAATTATTTTGTTAGATTACTGAAAATTCACTTCCAGCGAGTTTATTGCCTCTAGAGACAATCATAAATGGTTGGAAAGTGGATAAACTATACATATTGGCTACAGAATGTGTCTAGAATTAGGAAGTGAAAGGTAGTTGATTGACCAATGCTAGAAAGTGGAGAAATTCTCCCCAAAAGGAGCGCAAAAAATATTGTGCCGTAAATTGCACCTTTTTTGCACTACAGGATCTGTAGCGTTATGGTCAATGACAAATATATAAAACCATAATGCTACAGATCTGCAGCTAGTATGAAGATAACACACTACTAGCTCATAGAGCAAGATGCCTTTGGGAAATTAAAAACTACTTGCTCAGAGATGAAGATAGCTTTAGGAATATCATGCTATTCACAGATGAAGATGCTATTAGGATTAATAAACTACATACTAGCAGATGAAGAGTGTTTTGGGAATTAACATGCTACTTACTTCCAAGTAAAGGTGCCATTAAGGTTATATGTTATTTTTTAGCAGATGAAGATGTTATTAGGATTAATATGCTACTTACTCGCAGATGAAGATGCCTTTAGGAATGTCTAGCAGAGTCTTCACTCCCCAACCTCGACCATCTGTCTTTACTAGCTGTAGGCGACATCTACAAGACAAAACAACCGTAAACCATAAGAACATTTCACAACAAGAGGCCCAAGGGCCTTGAATCGCTCTTCTGATAAATTGTACAATCTATCACTTCTATTAGAAGCCTCCAATTCTATTAGAATCATAAGACCCAAAATGCATCAACTTACAAAGTTTGATAATATTTAGCCAGTTAAGACTGAAGATATTATAATATAATTATAAAATACCATAAGTAGGTCACAGTGACCTACCTTTTGATTGAAATTTTCCAAGGACTCAAGATACATTAATTGACAAACACTGATGATTCTAATTAAATAAGTACCTGAGATATTCAAAAGTAGGTCACCATGACCTACTTTTTGGTCAACATTCTCTGAAAACCCAAGATGCATCATCTTACAAAGTTTGACGATTCTAAGCCAATTAGTACCAGATAATTAAATACAGCCATCAAATGTCAAAAGTAGGTCACGGTGACCTACTTTTTGGTCAACGTTATTCAAAAACCCACAATGCCTAAATTAACAAAATTTGATGATCCTAAGCCAATAAGTACCTGAGATATTCAAAATTAGGTCACCGTAACCTACTTCTTGTTGGACATTCAATGAAACCCTAAGATGCCTCAATTGACAAAGTTTGATAACTCCAAGCCAATAAGTACCGGATATAATTAAATATAGCCATAAAATGTCAAAAGTAGGTCACAGTGACCTACTTTTTGGTCGACGTTCTCCGAAAACCCAAGGTGCCTAAACTGAAAAAGTTTGATGATTCTAAGCTTATACGTACCTGAGATATTCAAAAGCAGGTCACTGTG
>NW_026923048.1:0-20375 GCF_032062105.1 Saccostrea cuccullata
TTCCATTTTGGATATTACGAATCAAAAGCTACAGTACAAACAAAAATGAATTATTGAACTTTATCTATACTCTGCAATACCCCTCCCACTGTGCGCAACATTACAATTAGCCAGAGATGTTCTTAAAAGGCAAAGGTAGCAATTTTTATTTGGCAATTTTGTTTTCGTGACACCGGTATCGAGTGACACCGAAGTAAATAGGCGCACTTGTTTCAGACAGCCGGGCGATGAGCCGGTTCACTTTTATCACATGACATATTGACCCGGTTAGTGTCGCTGAAACGAGTGAAAAATAAGCCGGATGTGGCTGGTACTGGTGCTGTTGTTGTAAAAAAAATATCTGAACGCACGAGAACAACGATTTAGTTTATATATTGCGTTTTAATATTTATGGGACGGCCATTTGATCCGGGGGGGGGGGGGGGGGGGGGGGGAGCGGGAATTTTTTTTTAGACGGATTATTTATTTTCATGCCTGTAGAGGACAGATTATTTTTTTTCAAGTTTATCAAGGACATATTTTTTTCTTCTTCGTCTGACGGTATCTTTATCAATTGATTCTAAAAGACTAATCATTTATACCATAGGCAGATACAGGATTTGGGGAGGGGGCGTGTATAACTTCGTTTAGGCAAGAGGTATGGGGCCGCCGTAAGGCCCCCGGTGGGTCCTGGGCGACGCCCTGATGGAGGCAAAGGGAGTTACACCCCCCCCCCCCCGAAGCTCTTGGGTTTTCGTGTATTTTAAGAGTAAAAGCAGGCACTATTCATAGGCGTCGGAACCGGGGAGGCTGGGGGGGGGGGCTTAGCCCCAAATGTGTACTTAGTATAGACATTGAACAGTCTCATAGGTCTAGCCCCCCCTCCCCCCACACACTTTCCACAGACACGTAGCATTATAGGTAAAAATGGAGAAAGTGGCGGTTTCTTGAAAAAAATGTTGGTACTGAAGTTCGAACCTATCCACAACCCTCTCCTTCCCCCTATTCCCCCCAAGAAATTGGAATTTCGTATTTTGAACATTTTATTATTATTTTTTTTTTTTTGCTTTTCAGGTTTTTTTTTAGAAGGTTTAATTACACTTACCCCCCCCTCTCTTTTCAATTTGCTTCCGACGCCAATGCTATTATCATAGTGGCATTGGTTATACTGAACCAAAGTATGGCATAATTAATACTATAATATTAATCTTTATTGCATATTACACCCATACGTGTCAAGCAATACAAAAAAGAAACAAATCAATGAGAAAAATGAATATACAATATCCATATAGAAATGTATTCCTAAAATTTACACCGATGTGGACCTTTCATTCTCAATTCTAATGCTTGTTTTATAAAAGTGCAAACAGCCGGTATAACTTCAAGTTTTGGACTTAGTATATATTCAAGTTTCTGTGTAGATGATTTGTGGTAGAATGAAGAACAATTATCTATAACATAGCTTTTATAAGTATATTCCTTGCTTGTATATTCAAGCTACTCGTACACTGTAGAGAAAAATGTGATTCCTCATCAATAGTATAACATGAAGAACATAGTCTTTGTTCTCGTGGTATTTTCTTATGTCTACCATGGCCAGTTTCTATCATTAGGCAGTGGTCACTTGTTCGAAATTTCGTTAGCATTTGTCTATTCTTAAAACTATTTTCAAGCGTAAGATACTCCTCCATATCCAAATTGATTTTCGTTTTACTGTACAAGAATAGTTTAGAGTTTTCTTTAAATTTAGATATTGGTCAAATCATACTTTGAATGAAGGGCGTTCAGGGGGCGAAGCCCCCTGAAGCTCTGTTTTTTTCTGTATTTAAAAGAGTAAAACCAGACACAATTTGTAGGAACTGGTTAGTTATGTGCCAAAGTATGACATTGTTAATACTAGTCATATACTTTGAATGAAAAGGGCCTAGGGGGTAAAGCCCCATGAAACTCTTGGGTTTTTGTGTATTTTAAGAGAAAACTAGGCATAAAAATATAAGTATTGTCCCAAAGTATGGCATTATTATTCGTATCATACTTTGAAATTTTAGGGGAGGGGTCCTACACATGTATGTCCCCCTTAAAGCCACATATGGCGTATGTACAATGAAAATTATTAGACTAAAATTATAAGAACTTATTATTTGTATCATTACTTTACATAAAGATAGAACTTTTCCGTAAATTACAAAATCTAAGTCAAGTGCATTATAAAGATATCACAATTTAATTCTCGGAATTTTCTCCGACTTGGAAGAAAATACAAAAGATTTAAATAACACATTACAGAGAAGATAAATCGTATTATTAGTTGAAAAGAGGTGTTCTTCGTGTTCATAATTGTATGAAAAGTTTTAATTTAAATGTATTAACTATATTTCTTTACTTCATTTTGTGTTTTTCAAAAATATATTTTTTGATCAGTTACGGGATATATGGATTTAAAGCCACCATTGCATATTTTGTATTAATTTATCGGGGAAGTATAATTCTTTGACAAGAAAATTCATTTTTTGCGGTGTATAAGAATTGGCTTGTATTTAAAGTGATTCATCATACATGTACCTACTTAGTGCACATTGTCATGTTGATAAACTGACAACAAGTATCCAGTCTGGTAATTTGATTTTAATTACTATTTGCATAGGCGTCGGCACCGGGGGGGGGCTTAGGGGGGGGGGGGGGGGCGTAGACCCCCCACACTTTCCACAGATACGTCTTAGTATAGGTTAAAAAGGTTAAAATTGGGAAAAGTTTTGGTGCTTGGAAGAAAATTTTTGGTAATTTTTGGTAACCCACCCCCCCCCCCCCCCCCCACGAAATCCTATTTTCGTGTTTTGGAAATAGACATTTCCCTTTTTCTTTTAAATTGTTATTTTTTTTTTGCTTGTCAGGTTTTTTTGCAGTTACAAAACAACATTTTCTTACACTTAGCCCCTCCCCCCACTTTCAATTTGCTTCCGACGCCAATGATTTGCTTCTAAAATGGCGAGCTAAGCGAGCCAAAAAAAATTGTTGAATTAAAGATATTTAAGATTGAGTTACACGTTTATACAAATAAAAAGGTATTTTTCACAATATTTAAATATCATAAGTCAAGGTCAGATTATTTATTTTCTTTGTAGTGGAGGAAATATTATTTATTTTCAACATTTTCAGGGACAGATTATTTATTTCCCCCCCCCCCCCCCCCCCCCCCCCGAATCAAATGGCCGCCCCCTTACTAGATCCATTCAATGTACAATTTGTGAATTTGAAGCATATATAGGGCCTCGTTACCCACAGAACTGAAAAGCAGCTTTAAAATTAAAAAAAAAATGTTTGTCGTGCGAATGTAAACAAATATGTTGTAAAAGTCTCTTATTATCTCAGTAGTGTTTGTTTATTGACACCAAGACTACGTCAAATGATAAAAAACGAATGTTTCACCATCAAGAACATTTCTACCTTCGTTTTCCGCCATATTGCTTTTCATTTGGCCGCTCGAAATTTTTCGGGCGATCCGGGCTACTTTCTGACCGCCCGGCGGCTTAAAAATATTTGAAACAAGTGACTTGCCCGGTTCCGGAATATTAACCGGCTTGACCCGGCTTATGAAACAAGTGCGCCCATTGATTCGCGTCCTCGAACAAAGTGTGCTTACACAGAGGTATAGTTCCGATTGATTTCGTTTAGTTAAAGAGAATTCATTATTTGTAGTTCCATAAATGTCTTTTATATCAACAGTAAACATGCATTAAAGGAAGAAAAAAAGAAGTACATGTAGCCTGTATACAGGTAAAGAGTTTGAAAAAATAAAAGTGTGCCAACAGGTGGATTTGAACCAGGACACTAAAATAAAGATGTTCGCCGTGAGAGTCTGTGGTCTTCCTTCCTGAGCTACATGTATACTGACTGTATATGTAAGTGTCATAAATTGAAACAAGTATGTTAGAATTAAGTTTTAATTTCTCATCTTTGTTGGTTTTTTTCCTCGAATTTCGATCCTAGAGCAAGAGTGCCCCTAAAAATGTCTTTTTAATTTAGGGGCAGGCCTGCCCTGAAGGACTTCTACTCCAAAATTCATCAGTGGAAAAAATTGGTGCTTTAACGGACAAAATGGTGTTTTGTCCAACTTTGGGGGTTAATTTCACTTAGAAAAAAATTAGAGAAGAGTTTTAGAAAATTTTAAAGTTTATTTTCACATTAAGAAATTATAGTGCTCTTGGTGAGAATCGAACCCGGTACCCTCACCTATGGAGCTGGGTACTTATTTCACTGTGTTATCAGAGCTGTTGAGTGACACTGGATTAGAATAACTTCAATACACTTTTTCCGCCTTACTTTCTATAGTGTATTAGCTGCAGATCTGTAGCGTTATGGTTTTATATACATGTATTTGTCTTTGACCATAACGCTGAAAATGCACTTCAAGCGAGTTTATTGCCTGTAGAGACAACTATAAATAGTTGGGATGTGGATAAAATAAACATATTGGTTACAGAATGTGTCTAGAATTAGGGAGCGAAAGGTAGTTGTTGACCAGTGCTAGAAAGTGGAGAAATTCTCCCCAAAAATGCGCAAAAATATTACGCCATAAATTGCACCTTTTTTGCATTAAGGGATCTGTAGAGTTAAGGTCATAGACAAATAATAAAACCATTATTAAACCATTAAAACCACTATAATACCATTATTAATTTTAGATTTCATTTAAACAATAAAATGCTTTCTTTGTTTGTTGTTACTGGAATGAACGGAAGCAGCTGTTGCAGAAAAAATACATAACCTGCGTAAGCGGGTTATGTAAATTTTTTCTTCAATAGCTGCGACCGTTCATTCCAGTAACAACAAACAAAGAAAGACATTTTATTGTTTATATTTATATCTGTTTAAATAATCAACTAAACTAGGATTAAAAAGATTAATTATTGTATTAATGATGCGAACGTCTTTATACGTTTCATTGATGGAACAGCCACTGATTAAGAATTCTGTACAGGCGACATGCCTATTGTAGTTTATGTAGGGATGAACGCAATGGGGTTTCTTAAGAAATAAAGGAGAAAATATTCAGTGGATGTAAATATATTGAAATATTTACATCCACTGAATATTTTCTCCTTTATTTCTTAAGAAAACCCATTGCGTTAATCACTGCATGAACTACATTAGGAATGTCACCTGTACAGATTTCTTGATCAGTGGCTGTTCTATCAATGAAACATATAAAGACGTTCGCATCATTAATACAATAATTAATCTTTTTAATCCTACTTTAAATGATTATCTGAACAGATATAAATATAAACAATAAAATGTCTTTCTTTGTTTGTTTTACTGGAATGAACGGTCGCAGCTATTGCAGAAAAATTTACTGAACCAGCTTTCGCGGGTTATGTATTTTTTCTGCAACAGATGCTTCCGTTAATTCCAGTAATAACAAACAGAGAAAGCATTTTATTGTTTAATTTGTACCTTTCTAGAGTCAAAAAACTCATATTCCCATTACGAAAAAGTATATGAACATTGAGTCAAAATATATAAAACTTATTAAAACACACCTTCGGCGTCGGCGTCCAATGGTAAAGTTTTTATTGTAGTTTTTTTTCTGAAGTACTTCTTTGCCCTACAATAGTCAAAGATGCATAGGGAATGCATCTAGTGTGCTTCTTTGCTGTACCAGCCAAGGTTTCAGATGCTGAAATTTCAGCAAAGGAATGACCAGATTAGTGGAGCATGTTAAAGGTTTCGGTGCAGGCCTCATTTCCAAGTATTTAATCTACCAGCCAAGGTTTCAGATGCTGAAATTTCAGCAAAGGAATGACCAGATTAGTGGAGCATGTTAAAGGTTTCGGTGCAGGCCTCATTTCCAAGTATTTAATCGATTTATAAGCATTAAAGATTGACCAAACTTGCACGGATGATACATCTAAGGATACATACAACCAGGCTTTCAGACCTAGGTTTTCCGTATGAGTGAACAGGTTAAAGATTTGGTGCAGGTCAGTTTCCAAGTCACTGTAAGCCCTTTGTTGACCAAACCTGCAAAGATGATGCATCTAAGGATATATACGAGTATTACCACTTGACTAAACAGTCTTGCTTTAGATGCTAGTTCTGACGTACATTTTCCGGGTGAGTGAACAAGTTTAAGTTTTTTGTGCGGGTCTCATTCAAGCATATGTAACTACATGATGCGGACGGTGCTATTATTTACTCTTAAAGACGTCATATAGTTATGAAAATTCACAGAAATGTGTATCTTAAAGATTTCAATAAATTTTAGGCAAAATTTCTGCATTTAAAAAAAATTCCAACTAAAATTATCGCTATGTTGATATCACTGACGAAGAGGTACGGAGCAAGACAAAAAAATTGAAGCAAAAGCATGCGGAATCCAAAATTTAACTCATTTATTTTCTATAATTCGCGATATCTTTCGACAATTTTCTCAAATGTATCTTTAAACTGTTCTATTATTATGTATTTAGATTTCTGACATGATATTCGAAGTACTAACAGAAATATAGTGATTTTTCCCTGATGTGATCCCCGAGCAAACGACTGTAAAAATGACGTCTCCTGAATTGACGGCGCACCAGACTTTGTTAAATTATGTGTAATGCTCGAGATATCGCCAAAATAGATCCAAAATATGCATAATAAAATATGTAGTAAACCAGGGTATTTGTGACATTCGTCCACAAATAGCTTATTGAAATTTTAGACCGTTAGACCTCTGTAAAAAGGCTATATGAGAGGACGGGAAGAAGATTATCGGCGAAAACTTGATCCGGACTGTAAAATACGTGATTTAGAGTGACCAATGTCACGCCATATCTCATAATTACCTGCAGTTTTTGGTTATAAAACAAAAAAAGAATATTCTTTACTTGTTTAATAGATTTTAAGCATGACAAGTAATGGTGTTTGGATGTTAAGTAGATAAGGTAACTCAAACTGTTCAGGAACTCTTGGGAAAATGTTGAGAAAATGAAAGCTCAATCACATATTTTTGTATAATGCCCGTGACGTCGAAGATTTAGCTGCTCCGTGACTTAATGATATGTCCTGAAAAATCGCTCAAAATTGATACCAATTTACAACATTTAGATATGAAATTTTGAAGACCATATAAGTAAAGATTCTTTTATATTATGCATGACATTTTGCCCGATTATGTCGTCAAATATTTTTTCTGTGCAACAAGTCCGCGTAATTTTTGAACGGCCCTCGTATAAGCCCTATGATGACCAAAATAACATGAATTATAACTAATGACTTAACACGGATGCTGTATCTGACATACCGGTACATTTTCCAAAAAATGTATTTTAAAATGTTAAAGTTTTGGATGCAGATCTTTGTTATACATGTATCTTGGGATGTACTGACCTCCAAGGATTATTAGTTAAATATGGGGTTTTACCCTACAATAATTGTTGAGATGAGCTCTGCAGTCTCTGATTACCTACGTTTACTACTTGTATCTGGTAGAGACTGCTTCTTTTCATTTTCAGAAGTCTTGTATTTCGAGTAATAAAAACAGACTTTATAAATCATTTCAATATATATTCTCAACTTGGCTGACCCATGGAGACACAAAATTAAATGAGCTGCATCAGAGAAGATGCTGAAAATTTTTCCATGTTTAAGACTGCTATTCAATGCATGATGGACAACAATGATGAACCAAAGATAACAATTTAAGCGCGCCTCTATGTTATATATAAGATGACATTAAAACTAGATCTTTGATCCGCTCCAACTAGATCGCTATACTTTTTGTGATCAAAGATCTAAATAAATTTTAATAAGATTGAATTGATGACAAAGTTAATACAAAAGGAATGATCTGGCAGTGGATTCCAAGATTCAACTTTGAAATTGGCCTGCCCAAAACCTTGAATTTGGTAACTCTTATGGAAATGTAGGTCAGATCCAGTCTGGTACTGAGCATTTTTCGATGCATCATCCTTGTAAATTTGTCACCAGAGGGCTTGTAATAATTTATAAATTTACCTACTCCAGAATTGTAAGTCAGTTCAATCATCGTAATAATGTCAGATTTGGAATCTGTAGCGAGTCTGGTAGGATTCATTCAAGATGTGTGTATCCATATCTTTTTTTTTTTGGCTTAAAAATAAGGCGAAGGAATGTAGGACAGCGAATACTCCAGGTTTGGGGGATAGTGTTTTCGGACTCGGAGAAATTAGGCAAAATGCACATGGGACAAGGTCTACTGCGCATACCATGGCAAAGATGCCACCACACCTTGTACAGGAGTACAATTAAGTTTCATCCTTGTAGCCCCACAGTGTAAATTTCATTGGCGGATCCAGAGGGGGGGGTCCGGTGGTTGAAACCCCCTTATATTTTTGTACATAGAGAGAAAAAATTCTCTAATATAGAATGTCTAATAGTTTGAAATAATGAAAAATCTTTGTCCGCTCTGCTCTATAGATCTGTAGATTTTCGCGTACCTTTCTCCGTGTACCTTCCCAACCCAGGCTAAGAGTTCCGACCACTCACAAGTAACATGCAAAAAAAAAATGCAGATGGAGGGGATTCATTTTTTCTGAGAATAATCTTTTGCTGTAGTTTTAATTAATATTTTGATTTGGAAGCTCCCTCCACAGTTTTTATTGCCGGAAAATACGCAGATTCAAGCATTAAATGAAAGTATATAATGCAGTCCGAAGAGAAAAGTTACAGAAAGCCCCCTCTACCCCCAAAGGAGGACTTTAGAGTGTGGTGCAAAGTTTTTTGTTTTTTTTTTTTTTTGTTTTGTTTTGGTTTTTTTTTTTGCTTGTCAACTGCTTTTGGAGCCCCCCTTTCTTATAAATATATGTAGTTACGGACTTCAAGTGGTCGTGTTGTGATTCTATGCATGAGTGCTGGGGCACCGATCTCTCGAAAATTGCTATTTCCGCCCCTGAATTTCTCAGGCGCGTAGCATCGTTTTTGGAAGTGGGGGGGCCAACCTGAGAAAAATTTTTTTTACTTACCTGAAAAAGTTGACAAGTAAAAAAAAAAAAAAAAAAAAAAAAAAAAAAAAAAAAAAAAAAAACGAAAAAATTGCCCGAAGTCGAAAATCCTATTTCGTGGGGGGGGGGGGGGGGGGGGGGGGGGGGTAATGGCTAACTTTTTTCAAGACCAACTATCTTTCAATTCAAACTTTTTGGGGTTAATAATGGCTAACTTTTTTCAAGACCAACTATCTTTCAATTCAAACTTTTTGGGGTTAATAATGGCTAACTTTTTTCAAGACCAACTATCTTTCAATTCAAACTTTTTGGGGTTAATTTTCTTATACCACTACCCTTTGCTGAAATGTGGGGGGGCAACCTTCCTTTAGTAAACATTTTCTATAGTAAAGGTATTGTCGGGAAAAAAAGTGGGGGGGCCTGCCCCCCCCCCTGGCCCCCCCGGATACTACACCCCTGTTTCTTTTAAGGTTTCAACTACTAGTATACTGAAAGGAACAAGTATAGCTTTTCTAAAAAGCTTACCGTCTTAATTTAGCAACAATTTTAAACAGTAACAGCTCTACACTTAATAGGCTGTATAATTCTTTCTTGATTTTGTATCTCTAAATAAGCTTTTTACGGGCATTAGCCCTACCATGGTTGTCGCTCGGTCATCTCCGTAAACTTTGACTGGCCGACACTTTCGGCAAACTTCGGCTGATTCCCATTCACTCTTCAAACAAGAAAGGGGAAAAGAATAATAACAAATTGTAAAGCCTGCAAGCAATAACTATCAAATTTTATTTATAATGAAATTAAAGATACCTTTTTATTTATTGCTATAAAAAATATCATGTTATTAAGAAATAATTACTACTGATTTTGTTGTTCGTTTTGTCATTTTTTTAAGATTGGAAATCTTGCAAAATTGTTAAGTCGTACGAAAAATAGATCATCTGAAAGTTATCTCCCTTGCCTTGAACAGCATTTCAACCAATGAAATAATTGAAAATTTTCTCATCATGCAATTTCTACCAATCACAAAAGAGAGGAAGTGCATAGTCCGAAGACTGTAAAAAACTTCAACTATACAATACCGTCTTCCTTATTACAACTATACAATACCGTCTTCCTTGGAAGACGGTATTGTATAGTTGAAGTTTTTTACAGTCTTCGGACTATGCACTTCCTCTCTTTTGTGATTGGTAGAAATTGCATGATGAGAAAATGTGTTTTCTTCCAAGGAAGACGGTAAAAAGAAACGCATACTAGTAAACTTTTGAATAAAATTAAAACTATCCCTTCGAATATGTTTTCCAGATTTATTATCAAACATTTTAATTCATGTTTAATCAACAAGTTACCAAAATCTTGTGAGACTTTGACTGAAACTTTATGAGTTATTGATATCGATACCCACCTCCCCCAAAAAGAATATTATCTCCCTTGCGCAAAAAGTACCAACCTTGATTATCCTGTTCCTCAGAGCATTTATCTTTTCTGTATTATATAATTCATATATGTACAGGCGCAGATCCTGTTTTTCGGTGGGGGGGGGGGGGGGGTCCACCCCAGTAAAAACAACCCAGCCCACATTTTTTAACGTGCGCAGATCCTTTGATCCGCGCACATAGATCGCTAAACAAGTAGCGATTTATGTGAGCGGATCAAAGGATCTGATTTTAATCAGATTGCTTCCTAAATTAACTTTTTCTAAAATAAATTTAAAAGACTTCACTTAGTTGTACAAAGAAAAGCAAAAATGTTAAAAGTACAACTTGCCAAGTGAATTTTCATGTATCATCAAATTGTGTAATGCATGAACACAATAAAATAATTTTATATGAAATCTTTTAAGAGTGTAAGGGGATTTCTTTCTTTCAAAAATTTTCTCTTTGGGAAAAAAAAACAATTCCGCTACTGGTTTCTTGTAATATATTTACAGTCGTTTGTCTTGCTGCCTCTGTTATGTTTGAATTTTAAATGTCCGACATGATGCTATTATCCGAGGTTTGCAAAATGGATGTTGATAGACAATATCGCGGGATTTGGACCCGGACTACAATTAGCTTACATGTACATATATAGACTTATATAGTAAAAAGATGTGTTTTGTTTTCTTTGTAACTTTTAGATAAAAAGTTTCATTTCCAAAATATTTTAACACATGACAGAGCAATGTGTCAGATAAATATTCACATAAAAATGTAAAAATGGGGGTGTTTAATGTGGAAATCCCTGGTTATTAATAAACTTCTGACGTCATGACCTCCGAATAGCTCTCGCTTGGCTTAAAATGTGTAAGCAAACCAAAAGACCTCTCATTTCAATACATATCTCTATGCATAATTTATGCTTGAAATGCACCTTGATGCATATCATTGTAAACTTTTGACATTAAACTTTTATTCTATAACCAGAAAGTTTCACAAACATGTGAGCATGTTTTTATTTTTATCATTGAAAGGGAGGCAAGCGAATTTCCTTTATAATTGTGGCCCTGATCCAGTTACGTTCCTATGAAAGTACAATATTAGTTATCCAGGTTCAATCAAGGGTGTACGGGGATTTACCCCGGGTTGTATTCCATACACCCTGAGGCCGAAGGCCGAAGGGTGTATGGAATACAACCCGGGGTAAATAACCGTACACCCTTGATTGGACCTGGATAACGAATTTATTTCCTTTGTACCCATAAAAATGCTTTGTAAACATCAAAGTGTGTCTCAATCTATCGATTAGATAACTACGTACTACAATGCATCGTGACGTCACGTTATTTGGTTTTTATCATAGAGAATGTATGCATTGTGACGTCACGTTTTATTTACACCCGGCTCAAGTCGGGTGCACGGATATTTACACCCGACTTTGTAACCAATCAAAGCTCGTGTTACAAGCTAGATAGGAAATAAAAATAATGATGACGTAGAAAAACTTGCGCGCCATCTAGCGTTAATTCAGGTAATATGTGTTTTTTTTTCACGCCATCTAGCGACAATTCAGTGAATAATCATTGGTTTTGCATTGGTGATGGTTGGTTTCGCATCGGAGCCTGTTGATTTTGCAAACGAGTCTGTTGATTATGTTTTAAGGTTGTCTGTTTTGTATTTCATTATGTTTATAAAATTAGTTGTTAGTTTTGCATAAACGTCTTTTTTACCCCATAGAGTTAACACATTATCACAAGCTAGTAGGATGTCATGTATCTAACTTAACCACATTAACCCCCCCCCCCCTCTCTCTCTCGAGAATGAGATGGTCTCATTTCTTTTGGAGTGTCAAAGCCTGTAGAATACCTAGGGTCCAAACATTGATGCCAAATGTACCAGAGAAATGTAACTGTCTTTGCTGGGGATTAAACCCATGGCCTCTGGCATGCCAGTCCAGTGTTCTACCGATTGAGCTAAAGGGTGAACCCACTACCCAAATCTAGTAGGATGCTACCTCTACCAGACTGACATCAAGTACAAGTATCAATTTTTTTTACCTTGGATGGCAGGGATGTGATCTGCATGTTACATCTAACATGGATGTGACATGCATGTCACATCTTGTGGCCTATTTTGTTTTGATGTGCCATCTTTTTGCTAACTTTTTCATATGATGTTTTGATTGTCTTGTCTTACAGATACTTTTTTCTAGTCAGTTTTGGGGGATCAGACATTATCATATTTTACGTAACTGCTAATCAAAACTTGTGAGTCTGATCCCCTTCTTGTTTGTTAAATTGTTCACATTTATACCGTCATTTTAATAAATGACATTATTAATTCATCTCTATGAAAGTGATTTATTTGACTTATACAAAAGTAGCAAAAACAAGCTGCGGTGAGCTTGCCTGTAAGCATAAGAATACATAATTTTTTTTTATGCGAATGTTATTTTAAAAGTGCATTCTAAGGAAAAGTGAAAGTTTGCTCTATGTTGTTGTTATCCAACAAATGCATATTTTTACGCAAATATAACCAAGCGGAGATGGACAACGCAGGTTCAGTTTATAAATTTATTAGGAAATGAAAAAGCAATGGCAGATCTAAAAATACAAAAACATACCGGTATCTACAATATCATAATACACATAGACACTAAGACAAAATACTTTTATTTCCTATTCACTTCAAAAATAAGAAATTTTAAGTTTACTAAGCCCAAAACGTCATTTTCATAGTTTAAAATACCTTTCTTTCAAATATGATAATACTTGAGCTTATAACTTGGACTTAATAAATAAAATACAAAAATTTAATAGACTAAGAAAATTACCTTTCAAGTGGTGACAACGGGCAGCTGGTAATAAGTAAGTTAAATTTCCCGCACTGACAGGGATGGGCCCATGCCTCAGTATATATACAATGAAGCGCATTGAAGTGGTAAAATTGTCCGTTTGGATAAAAAGTTCTGAGTCATGCTTTGAACGTCAATTATAATATAATGACACGCCCATATTTTTATAAACGAGAAAGAAATATTCGTCGTAATGTTTTAGGACACCCCACTCTTCGCGACAAACAACATAAGTTACACTGAAATGGACCTTTAAAAAATAGAAGAAAGAATTAGAGACTCCCCGCTTTCTAAAACTCAAATTGCAACGAATATGAACATATTTTTGAAGTTATCATGTCTATTGAAGTTACCACAACACATGTTTCGGTCGAACACGCGTTTAATTGGTGTTTATTTAGACCGTCAATTTGATTGGCTACTATATTTATGGAAAACCTGTTCTACAGGTATTTGGATAAACAGATTGACCGTTTTATCAATTTCTAAAGAAATGGGCGTGTCATAAGATGACAATAAACGTTCTAAAGATAGCTCAAAACGTTCCATTCGAACGGAAAATTTTACCACTTCAATGCGCTTCATTGTAGCAGAAAAACCGGTTAAACAAGGGGGTACAAATTTACTGGCCAGTGAGATTTTGTGAGTAGAATTCATGAATGGAGACTACTACCAAATATGGCATATAGTAAATTATGGCTCAGTAAGTTATTCAATAAAGATAAAAAAAATATTTTAAATAAATATGACTCTGCCACACATACTTTGAGTCAAATCTTTCAAGATATTAAACAAAGACCTACTCATGTGATTGATTGACTTGTATATTGTTTAACGTCCCTCTCGAGAATTTTTCACTCATATGGAGATGCCACCACTTGCCGGTGGAGAGCTGCAAAGAGCCATAGCGCATTTGATTGTCACTTTTGCCTACTCTAGTACTATTTTTTTTAAATACATTGTTTAACCAACATTTTGTCAAATAATGTTAGTTTATACATGCCTTAAAGCAAATCACACAAAAATGATATTCAAATATTAATAGTTCCCTCATAAAATAGATATAAAAATCGTTCAGTTTATATGATGAGTATAGTAAATACTGAGGTATCCCCCTAAATAATGATAAACTGTAGCAAAAGACCACCCTTAACCAGAAAAACAACTTCTGAATAATTTTATTTGGATGTGACTGCACTTCATTACATTTAGATAGTTTTGGTTAAAGGTGATCTTCATATTGAAAATGTTGAAAATGTGAATTTAGTTTTTCTTCTCAAATTATTTTAAAATCCAACAATCTGTCTGAAATTTGTACATCCGATTACAATGGCTTCGTGGCGTAGTGGTATGATGGATTGTAGACATACAATGAAGCGCATTGAAGTGGTAAAATTTTCCGTTTGGATGAAACGTCCTAAGTCATGTTTTGAACGTCAATTATAACAGAATGGGACGTCCATTTCTTTAATTTAGAAACGAACAAGAAATATTCGTCGCAACGTTTTAGGACACCCCACTCTTTGCGACAAGCAACATGAGTTGTACGCCGGAGTGGAGATTTTTAAAGTAATAAGAGAGATTTAGAGAGCTCCAACACGTATTGCAACGAATTTGTACACAATTATGAATTTATCATTTTTATTGGAGTTTCCATAACACATGTATTGGTCGAACACGTGCTTATTCTGTGTTTATGTACACCGTCAATTTGATTGGCTATTATATTTATGGAATACCTGTTGTACAGGTATTCCAATGAACCATTCGACCGATTTTTACTTTCTAAAGAAATGGGCGTGTCATTGTATGACAATCAACGTTCTAAAGATAGCTCAAAACGTTCCATTCAAAAGGAAAATTTTACCACTTCAATGCGCTTCATTGTAATGATCGAGCTCGAGTCTCACAGTGTGTGTTTCTAATGATGCTGTTATTTTTTTCTGTCTGTGCATTTTCCCTATGTTTTCTTTTATCATTTTATAATACATGTTTAAATAATGTAGGAGATATATAATACCTGTACAACATTACACTTTGAACGTTTTCGGGAAAAACAGTCCTAAACTGTATCAATGACCCAAAGTCATAGCTCCTAGCTTGTTTTATTTTTAAAATTTTCTTAAAATCTTGTTTAGAATAAGAGTATTGAGCAAGTAAAATGATTGTCATGTAACAAACTTGCAACTACGAAAATATAACACTGGTCCACAAATGATTACATACATGTAGTTTGATCTAGAATTAAAAAGGTACATGTATCTATAAAATAATAGAAAAAGGTGATTTCCTTTTAACTACTTGAGTCGGTCTTTTGTCCTATGCTCGGCAAGAAGGGCCATTGAGCAGTAAGGGATCTTTTTCGTGCCAGCACCTACCGAGACATGGGATCTCGGTTTATACGGTTCTTTCGAAGAACCAGTCTCCACGTTCCACAGTGGTATTCGAACACGCGACGTAGGGATCAACTCCTTACTTGGCGATTTTAGAGCAGACGCTCTAACCACTGCGCCACGCATGTGACCCTACTCATTTGAAAAATTTGGTTTAAGTGTAACAAAACTGACCATATTTACCCTCTTTGATGTATACACACAAATAATTTCTATTTTTGTCCCCGCTTTTGTAAAAGCGAGGGGACATTAAGTCTCAGGCGTCTGTCACAAAAACTTAAACATTGGTCATATCTTTTACATGAGGAGAGATAGGGGTGTCATATTACACAATCATGTGTATAGCCTGTGATGATACCTTTCTATATATACTTTGATTTTTTTATTTTACCTTGTGACCTTGAAGTTTGACATACTTTTTAAAAATTTAAACATTATTTTGAATGAGCCATATCTTTTGAAAGAGAAGAGACAGTGCTATCATATTAAAGCTGTGTATTGCCTGTGGCAAGACCTTTCTAAATACACTATAAATTTTGACCTCGCGACCCTCACCTTGAAGTTCGACCTACTTCTTAAAAAAATTAACTTTTCTTTGAATTGGCCATAGGCATAACTTTTTCAAGAGGAAAGATAGGACTTTCATATTATACATATTATGACAAAACCTTTTTAAATACTCTTTGGTTATTTACGTTGACCTTTAAGTTTGACCTACTTTTCAAATACTTTCATTTTGGTAATGACTTTTGAGTGAGAAGAAACAGGGCTTTCATATTAAATACCCGGTATGTGCATTGCCTGTGACAAGTCCTTTCTAAATACAATGATTTTTGATCTCGTGATCTTGACCTTGAAATTGATCTACTTTTCAAAAATTTTAATTTTTCCTAATAATTTTGATTGAGAAGAGATGTGACTTTCATATTTGACATTGGCATTACCTGTAACAAGATATTTCCGAGCAAGCCAAGATTTCTGGGTCCTTGACCTTGACGATTGACCTCATTTTCAAAAAATTCAACTTTGGAAATAACTTCTGAATGTCACATGATAGGGCATTCATATGTAACATAATTTGCCAAAAATAATGACATCTAGTCACCCGCAAAGACACCAAAGGTGGGGGACCACAATTCTTTGAATTTGCTTGTTGCTTGTTGCACGAAACTCTCATTTGCCGAGATTTTACATAAAGTATAGGTAAATGACATGAAATATTATAAATTACATAGAGAATAATACAAATCCTTTTCCATATCACATCCTGTATCAGCCCGAGACATCAATATCAGAAGGCCCGAGGGCTGATACAGGACGTGATGTGGAAAAGGGTTATGTATTAATATGTTTATTACACACTTAGTAACAAAATACAGCATGCATTAAGTTGAGAAGAAAATAAGTAAATAATCATGCATGGACTTCTTACATACATGTACATGGTCTAATGTCTCATACGATTTGGGTTTGTTTCTACTTCTATTTCAATACACTTGATCCGTAATTTGAAAATAATCTATTACATGTATTTCTAAATTAAGATTAACCTTATTTTCAAAAAGTAAAAATTAAGAGAATATGAACCCACCAAAAATTGTGTATGATCACAAGTACTGTTTTTGAGATTTAATTTACTAAGGGTGTGATATTGACGTCACAATAGCCGTATCAGCCCTGCAGGGCTGATACTATCATTCCAATAACAGCGTGTCACTTTGCTTGATCGACCGTGTTAAAAATTTCACAAATTGATTACCATATCATTCATCGATTGGATGTTTGATTTGAATGAATAATTACACTTAGTAATAAATACATGTTTTTTGCATATGCGATATGGCTGACGTCACAATAGCCGTATCAGCCCTGCAGGGCTGATATGGATTTGCGGGGCTGATAACCTATATCAGCCCTGCAAATCCATATCAGCCATGCAGGGCTGATACAGCTATTGTGACGTCAGTATCACAACCTTAGTAAATTAAACCCCAAAAACAGTACTTGTGATCATACACAATTTTTGGTGGGTTCATATTCTCTTAATTTTAACTTTTTGAAAATAAGGTTAATCTTAATTTACAAATACATGTAATAGATTATTTTCAAATTATGGATCAAGTGTATTGAAATAGAAGTAGAAACAAACCCAAATCGTATGAGACATTAGACCATGTACATGTATGTAAGAAGTCCATGCATGATTATTTATTTATTTTCTTTTCAACTTAATGTGTTCTGTATTTGATTACTAAGTATGTAATAAATATAATGAAACATACCCTTTTCCACATCACATCCTGTATCAGCCCTCGACCAATATCAGCCCTCGGGCCTTTGGCCCTCTGGCTGATATTGGTGTCTCGTGATCATAATCATGATTTTTTTACTTTGTTGTTGTACAATAGGCATTCTGCTTGCCTTGTTTGCAAATCTTTTTTTTCATATCAGTAAACAGAATGTACAAATTAACCTTACATTTAATAATATTTTTTTTATTTCAAACTACATCTTTCCTAAAACTCTATATAGTAAAAAGAAATAAAAATTTTATTTGATAATAATCACAATTGATATGTAAAATTAAAATCTACATTTGTTAAATACTACTGATTAACATTTTTAAAATTCCAACTGGTAAACATCTTCTATAAAACAAAATAAATCAACATGCAATTTAGAATTTCTATGCATCAGAGCTACCAGAACCTAGTGAACTCCAGTGGGCCATTGTGTAATATTGCCCTTTGTATTTTACATATTCCCGACCATTGATTGTTTTCATCGTTGGTGTGTTATAGTAGGGATCACCAACAGGAGAACTATAGTTTGCTCTAAAGTTTCCCGTTGAAGTTCTACTTGAACTTGTGTGTGTTCTTGGCACTGCTGATGAAGAAGAAGTTGGATAGAGTAAGACTTTGCTGGTAGCTGTTGTACTTGTAGGCTGCTGTTTTGGGGTAACATTTGTTGTATGATTTCCTGTGTTTTCACCATACAGGTACTTGTAGTTGTCTGAACCCATGTAACTGGATGAGACTGTTGCTGGAGTTGTTTCCCTTGAATGGCTTTTAGTGGTACTCCTGTGAGTTCTATCTGGTTGCTTAAAAAAGTCATCAACATTTGTTTCCAAAGGCGCCTTCTCATCTGAATGATGATATCTGCTACTGTACTGAGATGCCCTGTCATTATCTTCTGTCTTGGTACGTCTTTGGCGGACAGATTTATCTTTCGGATGAGGCTGTGCTACTCCTTTCTGCAGTAGAGCACCATTTTCATGCAGTAGAAGAGGAAGCCATACCACATACTGGACAGTAAACCCGGTTTTTGTGTATTCTTTGTACATACTGTTGTCCAGTGGGGAACCTTCAGCTGGGGGCTTCCCCAAGACCACAGGAGGATTATGCATATGCATTAACCAGCATATCTCCAAACATTTGACTGTGTACTGTGGAAGTCTTTTATACACAGCTTTGAAACCTGTACTATATTCAAATTCCTACAAAAATAAAAATTATGTATAAACCTGTACTATATTCAAATTCCTACAAAAATAAAAATTATGTATTTTTTTTAGTTTATTTTAATTTATTAAATTTATTGCCAAATATCATGGTTTGTACACATATTTACAAGTATTTTGAGTACCTTAAACAAAGTCTCTGCAGACATCTTTTGGGATTTTCTTATTTCTTCCAACATTTTTTCTGTCTGGGGATCAATGCTGTACTCCACAACTGAGGCATCTCGCGGTAAACTGCTCTAAATACAAAAAGACAAGGGACTGTAGCCAGAGTACATCTGTACTATAATGTGCAGTTATTCTTTTGACTGTTACTTTATTATTCTCTTTTGAGAAGTGGACAGGCATTCGCCTCTTCTGCTACTGGATGAAGACAAGATGGAGGTAAAAGAACTTACCACATTAGTCAAAGCTTTTTTCAGGTTCTCCATCTGATGCACTGCTGCATCTTTACAGAAAGAATAGGCAGCCTAGGATTTAAAGAATATAGGATTCAATCATTAATATACATGTATTGTACAAATGTATACTATTACTTTACTGTATCATATACTAGCTAGTATCTTAAATTCAACAAGTACCCGTAATTACATTTTCAGAAAATATTCACAATTTAAATGAGGACAAATTTTCTGATGTGTGAGGATAAATTTCATTTTTTTGATTAAAATTTCGTCTTAATCTGATTTTGCATTGTTTATTAACCTGTATTAAATCCAGTAGTTCTTTTATAGCACTCTCTTCTTGGTACACTTCATTTGTGAGGAACTCCAGGGCATCTGTCCATTCATTGTCATAAAGCTCGTTGTACTTCTCAGCAATCTTTGTTGGACGGTTAGAATCACTTAGATCTGTGATGTTGGGGTTTTTGTCATTCAACTTGTTGCCCATTTCCTTACTTAATCTGAAAAAAAAACATGGTAGCTGCAATAATGTAGCCCTCTTCCCCCCCCCCCCCTTTTTTTTTGGGGGGGGGGTTCCAGAAAATGTCAGATAAAAAAAATCGGAGAGGGCTACATAAATGCAGGTACTTCATAGGATATAAACATAATAATGCAATAATATTTGTAAAGCACTTATTTTTTATAAGAATTTGGGTTCTTAGTTTACTATTGAATTGGTTTTATAAAATCATGCTTTTCATGCTTTAAGTTATAATTCACCTTGTCAGAGCATCTGTTTTTTCTCTCTCTAATTTATCTACTAAATCTCTGGATTGGTTTAATGCCATTTTATATTCTTCTA